>NC_091476.1:53444742-53746131 GCF_036971445.1 Narcine bancroftii | reverse complement strand
ATGAGTCATCATACAGGAGGGATGATATCACGGTAGTGGATTTTATAGAAAGTGGCAATGAGTCATCATACAGGATTGATGATATCACAGTTGTGAGCTGTATAGAAAGGGGCAATGAGTCAACATGCAGGAGGTATGATATCACGGTAGTGGGCTGTATAGAAATGGGCAATGAGTCATCATACAGGAGGGATGATATCACGGTAGTGGGCTGTATAGAAAGGGGCAATAAGACATCATACAGGAGGGATGATATCACGGTAGTGGGCTGAATAGAAAGGGGCAATGAGTCATCATGCAGGAGGGATGATATCACGGTAGTGGGCTGTATAGAAAGGGGCAATAAGACATCATACAGGAGGGATGATATCACGGTAGTGGGCTGAATAGAAAGGGGCAATGAGTCATCATGCAGGAGGGATGATATCACGGTAGTGGGCTGTATAGAAAGGGGCAATGAGTCATCATACAGGAGGGATGATATCATGGTAGTGGGCTGTATAGAAAGGTGCAATGAGTCATCATACAGGAGGGATGATATCATGGTAGTGGGCTGTATAGAAAGGTGCAATGAGTCATCATGCAGGAGGGATGATATCACGGTAGTGGGCTGTATAGAAAGGGGCATTAAGACATCATACAGGAGGGATGATACCACGGTAGTGGGCTGTATAGAAATGGGCAATGAGTCATCATACAGGAGGGATGATATCACGGTAGTGGGCTGTATAGAAAGGGGCAATAAGACATCATACAGGAGGGATGATATCACGGTAGTGGGCTGAATAGAAAGGGGCAATGAGTCATCATGCAGGAGGGATGATATCACGGTAGTGGGCTGTATAGAAAGGGGCAATGAGTCATCATACAGGAGGGATGATATCATGGTAGTGGGCTGTATAGAAAGGTGCAATGAGTCATCATGCAGGAGGGATGATATCACGATAGTGGGCTGTATAGAAAGGGGCATTAAGACATCATACAGGAGGGATGATACCACGGTAGTGGGCTGTATAGAAAGGGGCAATGAGTCATCATACAGGAGGGATGATATCACGGTAGTGGGCTGTATAGAAAGGGGCAATGAGTCATCATGCAGGATGGATGATATCACGGTAGTGGGCTGAATAGAAAGGGGCAATGAGTCATCATGCAGGAGAGATGATATCACGGTAGTGTGCTGTATAGAAAGGGGCAATGAGTCATCATGCAGGAGGGATGATATCACGGTAGTGGGCTGTATAGAAAGGGGCAATGAGTCATCATACAGGAGGGATGATATCACTGAAGTGGGCTGCATAGAAAGGGGCAATGAGTTATCATACAGGAGGGATGATATCACGGTAGTGAGCTGTATAGAAAGGGGCAATGAGTCAACATGCAGGAGGGATGATATCACGGTCCTGGGCTGTATAGAAAGGGGCAATGAGTCATCATACAGGAGGGATGATATCACGGTAGTGGGCTGTAGAGAAAGGGGCAATAAGACATCATACAGGAGGGATGATATCACAGTAGTGGGCTGTATAGAAAGGGGCAATGAGTCATCATGCAGGAGGGATGATATCAAGGTAGTGGGCTGTATAGAAAGTGGCAATGAGTCATCATACAGGAGAGATGATATCACGGTAGTGGGCTGTATAGAAAGGGGCAATGAGTCATCATGCAGGAGGGATGATATCAAGGTAGTGGGCTGTATAGAAAGGGGCAATCAGTCATCATACAGGAGGGATGATATCACGGTAGTGGGCTGTATAGAAAGGGGCAATGAGTCATCATACAGGGGGGATTATATCACGGTAGTGGTCTGTATAGAAAGGGGCAATCAGACATCATACAGGAGGGATGATATCACGGTAGTGGGCTGTATAGAATGTAGCAATGTGTCATCATACAGGAGTGATGATATCACGGTAGTGGGCTGTATAGAAAGGGGCAATTAGTCATCATACAGGAGGGATGATATCACGGTAGTGGGCTGTATAGAAAGCGGCAATGAGTCATCATACAGGAGGGATGATATCACGGTAGTGAGCTGTATAGAAAGAGGCAATGAGTCAACATGCAGGAGGGATGATATCACGGTAGTGGGCTGTATAGAAGGGGCAATGAGTCATCATACTGGAGGAATGATATCACGGTAGTGGGCTGTATATAAAGGGGCAATAAGACATCATACAGGAAGGATGATATCACGGTAGTGGGCTGTATAGAATGGGGCAATGAGTCATCATGCAGGAGGGATGATATCAAGGTAGTGGGCTGTATAGATAGGGGCAATGAGTCATCATACAGGAGGGATGATATCATGGTAGTGGGCTGTATAGAAAGGGGCAATGAGTCATCATGCAGGAGGGATGATATCACGGTAGTGGGCTGTATAGAAAGGGGCAATGAGTGATCATACAGGAGGGATGATATCACGGTAGTGGGCTGTATAGAAAGGGGCAATAAGTCATCATACTGGAGGGATGATATCACGGTGGTGGGCTGTATAGAAAGGGGCAATGAGTCATCAAGCACGAGGGATGATATCACGGTAGTGGGCTGTATAGAAAGTGGAAATGAGTCATCATCCAGGAGGGATGACATCACGGTAGTGGGCTCTATAGAAAGGGGCACAGTGTCATCATACAGGAGGGATGATATCATGGTAGTGGGCTGTATAGAAAGGGAAATGAGTCATCATACAGGAGCGATGATATCATGGTAGTGGGCTGTATAGAAAGGGGCAACGAGCCATCATGCAGGAGGGATGATATCACAGTAGTGGGCTGTATAGAAAGGGGCAATAAGTCATCATGCAGGAGGGATGATATCACGGTAGTGGGCTGCATAGAATGGGGCAATGAGTCATCATGCAGGAGGGATGATATCAAGGTAGGGGGCTGTATAGAAAGGGGCAATGAGTCATCATACAGGAGGGATGATATCACGGTAGTGGGCTGTATAGAAAGGGGCAATGAGTCATCATGCAGGAGGGATGATATCAAGGTAGTGGGCTGTATAGAAAGGGGCAATGCGTCATCATACTGGAGGGATGATATCACGGTGGTGGGCTGTATAGAAAGGGGCAATGAGTCATCAAGCACGAGGGATGATATCACGGTAGTGGGCTGTATAGAAAGTGGAAATGAGTCATCATTCAGGAGGGATGATATCACGGTAGTGGGCTGTATAGAAAGGGGCACAGAGTCATCATACAGGAGGGATGATATCATGGTCTTGGGTTGTATAGAAAGGGGAAATGAGTCATCATACAGGAGGGATGATATCATGGTAGTGGGTAGTATAGAAAGGGGCAACGAGTCATCATGCAGGAGGGATGATATCACAGTAGTGGGCTGTATAGAAAGGGGCAATAAGTCATCATGCAGGAGGGATGATATCAAGGTAGTGGGCTGTATAGCAAGGGGCAATGAGTCATCATACAGGAGGGATAATATCACGGTGGTGGGCTGTATATGAAGGGGCAATAAGACATCATACAGGAGGGATGATATCACGGTAGTGGGCTGTATAGAATGGGGCAATGAGTCATCATGTAGGAGGGATGATATCAAGGTAGTGGACTGTATAGATAGGGGCAATAAGACATCATACAGGAGGGATGATATCACGGTAGTGGTCTGTATAGAAAGGGGCAATGAGTGATCATACAGGAGGGATGATATCACGGTAGTGGGCGGTATAGAAAGGGGCAATGAGTCATCATGCAGGAGGGATGATATCAAGGTAGTGGGCTGTATAGAAAGGGGCAATGAGTCATCATACTGGAGGGATGATATCACAGTAGTGGGCTGTATAGAAAGGGGCAATGAGTCATCATACAGGAGGGATGATATCACGGTAGTGGGCTGTATAGAAAGGGGCAATGAGTCATCATGCAGGAGGGATGGTATCAAGGTAGTGGGCTGTATACAAAGGGGCAATGAGTCATCATACAGGAGGGATGATATCACGGTAGTGAGCTGTATAGAAAGGGGCAATGAGTCATCATACAGGAGGGATGATATCACAGTGGTGGGCTGTATAGAAAGGGGCAATGAGTCATCATGCAGGAGGGATGATATCAAGGTAGTGGGCTGTATAGAAAGAGGTAATGAGTCATCATACAGGAGGGATGATATCACTGTAGTGGGCTGTATAGAAAGGGGCAATGAGTCATCATGCAGGAGGGATGATATCACGGTAGTGGGCTGTATAGAAAGGGGCAATGAGTCATCATGCAGGAGGGATGATATCATGGTAGTGGGCTGTATAGAAAGGGGCAATGAGTCATCATGCACGAGCGATGATATCACGGTAGTGGGCTGTATAGAAAGGGGCAATGAGTCATCATACAGGAGGGATGATATCACGGTAGTGTGCTGTATAGAAAGGGGCAATGAGTCATCATGCAGGAGGGATGATATCACGGTAGTGGGCTGTATAGAAAGGGGCAATGAGTCATCATGCAGGAGGGATGATATCACGGTAGTGGGCTGAATAGAAAGGGGCAATGAGTCATCATGCAGGAGAGATGATATCACGGTAGTGTGCTGTATAGAAAGGGGCAATGAGTCATCATGCAGGAGGGATGATATCACGGTAGTGGGCTGTATAGAAAGGGGCAATGTGTCATCATACAGGAGGAATGATATCACTGAAGTGGGCTGCATAGAAAGGGGCAATGAGTCATCATACAGGAGGGATGATATCACGGTAGTGAGCTGTATAGAAAGGGGCAATGAGTCAACATGCAGGAGGGATGATATCACGGTCCTGGGCTGTATAGAAAGGGGCAATGAGTCATCATACAGGAGGGATGATATCACGGTAGTGGGCTGAAGAGAAAGGGGCAATGAGTCATCATACAGGAGGGATGATATCACGGTAGTGGGCTGTATAGAAGGGCAATGAGTCATCATACAGGAGGGATGATATCACGGTAGTGGGCTGTATAGAAAGGGGCAATGAGTCATCATACAGGAGGGATGATATCACGGTAGTGGGCTGTATATAAAGGGGCAATGAGTCATCATACAGGGGGGATGATATCACGGTAGTGGGCTGTATAGAAAGGGGCAATCAGACATCATACAGGAGGGATGATATCACGGTAGTGGGCTGTATAGAAAGGAGCAATGAGTCATGATACAGGAGGGATGATATCACGGTAGTGGGCTGTATAGAAAGGGGCAATGAGTCATCATGCAGGAGGGATGATATCACGGTGGTGGGCTGAATAGAAAGGGGCAATGAGTCATCATGCAGGAGAGATTATATCACGGTCGTGGGCTGTATAGAAAGGGTCAATGAGTCATCATGCAGGAGGGATGATATCACGGTAGTGGGCTGTATAGAAAGGGGCAATGAGTCATCACACAGGAGGGATGATATCACGGGAGTGGGCTGTATAGAGAGCGGCAATGAGTCATCATACAGGAGGGATGATATCACGGTAGTGAGCTGTATAGAAAGAGGCAATGAGTCAACATGCAGGAGGGATGATATCACGGTAGTGGGCTGTATAGAAGGGGCAATGAGTCATCATACAAGAGGAATGATATCACGGTAGTGGGCTGTATATAAAGGGGCAATAAGACATCATACAGGAAGGATGATATCACGGTAGTGGGCTGTATAGAATGGGGCAATGAGTCATCATGCAGAAGGGATGATATCAAGGTAGTGGGCTGTATAGATAGGGGCAATGAGTCATCATACAGGAGGAATGATATCATGGTAGTGGGCTGTATAGAAAGGGGCAATGAGTCATCATGCAGGAGGGATAATATCACGGTAGTGGGCTGTATAGAAAGGGGCAATGAGTGATCATACAGGAGGGATGATATCACGGTAGTGGGCTGTATAGAAAGGGGCAATAAGTCATCATACTGGAGGGATGATATCACGGTGGTGGGCTGTATAGAAAGGGGAAATGAGTCATCAAGCACGAGGGATGATATCACGGTAGTGGGCTGTATAGAAAGTGGAAATGAGTTATCATTCAGGAGGGATGATATCACGGTAGTGGGCTGTATAGAAAGGGGCACAGTGTCATCATACAGGTGGGATGATATCATGGTAGTGGGCTGTATAGAAAGGGGAAATGAGTCATCATACAGGAGGGATGATATCATGGTAGTGGGCTGTATAGAAAGTGGCAACGAGCCATCATGCAGGACTGATGATATCACAGTAGTGGGCTGTATAGAAAGGGGCAATAAGTCATCATGCAGGAGGGATGATATCAAGGTAGTGGGCTGTATAGAAAGGGGCAATGAGTCATCATACAGGAAGGATGATATCACGGTAGTGGGCTGTATAGAAAGGTGCAATGAGTCATCATACAGGAGGGATGATATCACAGTAGTGGGCTGTATAGAAAGGGGCAATAAGTCATCATAAAGGAGGGATGATATCACGGTAGTGGGCTGTATAGAAAGGGGCAATGAGTCATCATACAGGAGGGAAGATATCACGGTAGTGGGCTGTATAGAAAGGGGCAATGAGTCATCATGCAGGAGGGATGATATCAAGGTAGTGGGCTGTATAGAAAGGGGCAATGAGTCATCATGCAGGAGGGATGATATCACAGTAGTGGGCTTTATAGAAAGGGGCAATGAGTCATCATACAGGATTGATGATATCACGGTAGTGAGCTGTATAGAAAGGGGCAATGAGTCACCATACAGGAGGGATGATATCATGGTAGTGGGCTGTATAGAAAGGGGCAATGAGTCATCATGCAGGAGGGATGATATCACAGTAGTGGATTGTATAGAAAGGGGCAATGAGTCATCATGCAGGAGGGATGATATCACGGGAGTGGGCTGTATAGAAAGGGGCAATGAGTCATCATGCAGGAGGGATGATATCACAGTAGTGGATTGTATAGAAAGGGGCAATGAGTCATCATGCAGGAGGGATGATATCACGGGAGTGGGCTGAAAAGAAAGGAGCAATGAGTCATCATACAGGAGGGATGATATCACGGTAGTGGGCTGTATAGAAAGGGGCAATGAGTCATCATACAGGAGGGATGATATCACGGTAGTTGGCTGTATAGAAAGGGGCAATGAGTCATGATACAGGAGGGATGATATCACGGTAGTGGATTTTATAGAAAGTGGCAATGAGTCATCATACAGCATTGATGATATCACAGTAGTGAGCTGTATAGAAAGGGGCAATGAGTCAACATGCAGGAGGTATGATATCACGGTAGTGGGCTGTATAGAAATGGGCAATGAGTCATCATACAGGAGGGATGATATCACGGTAGTGGGCTGTATAGAAAGGGGCAATAAGACATCATACAGGAGGGATGATATCACGGTAGTGGGCTGAATAGAAAGGGGCAATGAGTCATCATGCAGGAGGGATGATATCACGGTAGTGGGCTGTATAGAAAGGGGCAATGAGTCATCATACAGGAGGGATGATATCATGGTAGTGGGCTGTATAGAAAGGTGCAATGAGTCATCATGCAGGAGGGATGATATCACGGTAGTGGGCTGTATAGAAAGGGGCATTAAGACATCATACAGGAGGGATGATACCACGGTAGTGGGCTGTATAGAAAGGGGCAATGAGTCATCATACAGGAGGGATGATATCACGGTAGTGGGCTGTATAGAAAGGGGCAATGAGTCATCATGCAGGATGGATGATATCACGGTAGTGGGCTGAATAGAAAGGGGCAATGAGTCATCATGCAGGAGAGATGATATCACAGTATTGTGCTGTATAGAAAGGGGCAATGATTCATCATGCAGGAGGGATGATATCACGGTAGTGGGCTGTATAGAAAGGGGCAATGAGTCATCATACAGGAGGGATGATATCACTGAAGTGGGCTGCATAGAAAGGGGCAATGAGTTATCATACAGGAGGGATGATATCACGGTAGTGAGCTGTATAGAAAGGGGCAATGAGTCAACATGCAGGAGGGATGATATCACGGTCCTGGGCTGTATAGAAAGGGGCAATGAGTCATCATACAGGAGGGATGATATCACGGTAGTGGGCTGTAGAGAAAGGGGCAATAAGACATCATACAGGAGGGATGATATCACAGTAGTGGGCTGTATAGAAAGGGGCAATGAGTCATCATACAGGAGAGATGATATCACGGTAGTGGGCTGAATAGAAAGGGGCAATGAGTCATCATACAGGAGGAATGATATCACGGTAGTGGGCTGTATAGAAAGGGGCAATGAGTCATCATACAGGAGGGATGATATCACGGTAGTGGGCTGTATAGAAAGGGGCAATGAGTCATCATACAGGGGGGATGATATCACGGTAGTGGTCTGTATAGAAAGGGGCAATCAGACATCATACAGGAGGGATGATATCACGGTAGTGGGCTGTATAGAATGTAGCAATGAGTCATCATACAGGAGGGATGATATCACGGTAGTGGGCTGTATAGAATGTAGCAATGAGTCATCATACAGGAGGGATGATATCACGGTAGTGGGCTGTATAGAAAGCGGCAATGAGTCATCATACAGGAGGGATGATATCACGGTAGTGGGCGGTATAGAAAGGGGCAATGAGTCATCATGCAGGAGGGATGATATCAAGGTAGTGGGCTGTATAGAAAGGGGCAATGAGTCATCATACTGGAGGGATGATATCACAGTAGTGGGCTGTATAGAAAGGGGCAATGAGTCATCATACAGGAGGGATGATATCACGGTAGTGGGCTGTATAGAAAGGGGCAATGAGTCATCATGCAGGAGGGATGATATCAAGGTAGTGGGCTGTATACAAAGGGGCAATGAGTCATCATACAGGAGGGATGATATCACGGTAGTGAGCTGTATAGAAAGGGGCAATGAGTCATCATACAGGAGGGATGATATCACAGTGGTGGGCTGTATAGAAAGGGGCAATGAGTCATCATGCAGGAGGGATGATATCAAGGTAGTGGGCTGTATAGAAAGGGGCAATGAGTCATCATACAGGGGGGATGATATCACGGTAGTGGTCTGTATAGAAAGGGGCAATCAGACATCATACAGGAGGGATGATATCACGGTAGTGGGCTGTATAGAATGTAGCAATGAGTCATCATACAGGAGTGATGATATCACGGTAGTGGGCTGTTTTGAAAGGGGCAATTAGTCATCATACAGGAGGGATGATATCACGGTAGTGGGCTGTATAGAAAGCGGCAATGAGTCATCATACAGGAGGGATGATATCACGGTAGTGGGCGGTATAGAAAGGGGCAATGAGTCATCATGCAGGAGGGATGATATCAAGGTAGTGGGCTGTATAGAAAGGGGCAATGAGTCATCATACTGGAGGGATGATATCACAGTAGTGGGCTGTATAGAAAGGGGCAATGAGTCATCATACAGGAGGGATGATATCACGGTAGTGGGCTGTATAGAAAGGGGCAATGAGTCATCATGCAGGAGGGATGATATCAAGGTAGTGGGCTGTATACAAAGGGGCAATGAGTCATCATACAGGAGGGATGATATCACGGTAGTGAGCTGTATAGAAAGGGGCAATGAGTCATCATACAGGAGGGATGATATCACAGTGGTGGGCTGTATAGAAAGGGGCAATGAGTCATCATGCAGGAGGGATGATATCAAGGTAGTGGGCTGTATAGAAAGAGGTAATGAGTCATCATACAGGAGGGATGATATCACTGTAGTGGGCTGTATAGAAAGGGGCAATGAGTCATCATGCAGGAGGGATGATATCACGGTAGTGGGCTGTATAGAAAGGGGCAATGAGTCATCATGCAGGAGGGATGATATCATGGTAGTGGGCTGTATAGAAAGGGGCAATGAGTCATCATGCACGAGCGATGATATCACGGTAGTGGGCTGTATAGAAAGGGGCAATGAGTCATCATACAGGAGGGATGATATCACGGTAGTGTGCTGTATAGAAAGGGGCAATGAGTCATCATGCAGGAGGGATGATATCACGGTAGTGGGCTGTATAGAAAGGGGCAATGAGTCATCATGCAGGAGGGATGATATCACGGTAGTGGGCTGAATAGAAAGGGGCAATGAGTCATCATGCAGGAGAGATGATATCACGGTAGTGTGCTGTATAGAAAGGGGCAATGAGTCATCATGCAGGAGGGATGATATCACGGTAGTGGGCTGTATAGAAAGGGGCAATGTGTCATCATACAGGAGGAATGATATCACTGAAGTGGGCTGCATAGAAAGGGGCAATGAGTCATCATACAGGAGGGATGATATCACGGTAGTGAGCTGTATAGAAAGGGGCAATGAGTCAACATGCAGGAGGGATGATATCACGGTCCTGGGCTGTATAGAAAGGGGCAATGAGTCATCATACAGGAGGGATGATATCACGGTAGTGGGCTGAAGAGAAAGGGGCAATGAGTCATCATACAGGAGGGATGATATCACGGTAGTGGGCTGTATAGAAGGGCAATGAGTCATCATACAGGAGGGATGATATCACGGTAGTGGGCTGTATAGAAAGGGGCAATGAGTCATCATACAGGAGGGATGATATCACGGTAGTGGGCTGTATATAAAGGGGCAATGAGTCATCATACAGGGGGGATGATATCACGGTAGTGGGCTGTATAGAAAGGGGCAATCAGACATCATACAGGAGGGATGATATCACGGTAGTGGGCTGTATAGAAAGGAGCAATGAGTCATGATACAGGAGGGATGATATCACGGTAGTGGGCTGTATAGAAAGGGGCAATGAGTCATCATGCAGGAGGGATGATATCACGGTGGTGGGCTGAATAGAAAGGGGCAATGAGTCATCATGCAGGAGAGATGATATCACGGTCGTGGGCTGTATAGAAAGGGTCAATGAGTCATCATGCAGGAGGGATGATATCACGGTAGTGGGCTGTATAGAAAGGGGCAATGAGTCATCACACAGGAGGGATGATATCACGGGAGTGGGCTGTATAGAGAGCGGCAATGAGTCATCATACAGGAGGGATGATATCACGGTAGTGAGCTGTATAGAAAGAGGCAATGAGTCAACATGCAGGAGGGATGATATCACGGTAGTGGGCTGTATAGAAGGGGCAATGAGTCATCATACAAGAGGAATGATATCACGGTAGTGGGCTGTATATAAAGGGGCAATAAGACATCATACAGGAAGGATGATATCACGGTAGTGGGCTGTATAGAATGGGGCAATGAGTCATCATGCAGAAGGGATGATATCAAGGTAGTGGGCTGTATAGATAGGGGCAATGAGTCATCATACAGGAGGAATGATATCATGGTAGTGGGCTGTATAGAAAGGGGCAATGAGTCATCATGCAGGAGGGATAATATCACGGTAGTGGGCTGTATAGAAAGGGGCAATGAGTGATCATACAGGAGGGATGATATCACGGTAGTGGGCTGTATAGAAATGGGCAATAAGTCATCATACTGGAGGGATGATATCACGGTGGTGGGCTGTATAGAAAGGGGAAATGAGTCATCAAGCACGAGGGATGATATCACGGTAGTGGGCTGTATAGAAAGTGGAAATGAGTTATCATTCAGGAGGGATGATATCACGGTAGTGGGCTGTATAGAAAGGGGCACAGTGTCATCATACAGGTGGGATGATATCATGGTAGTGGGCTGTATAGAAAGGGGAAATGAGTCATCATACAGGAGGGATGATATCATGGTAGTGGGCTGTATAGAAAGTGGCAACGAGCCATCATGCAGGAATGATGATATCACAGTAGTGGGCTGTATAGAAAGGGGCAATAAGTCATCATGCAGGAGGGATGATATCAAGGTAGTGGGCTGTATAGAAAGGGGCAATGAGTCATCATACAGGAAGGATGATATCACGGTAGTGGGCTGTATAGAAAGGTGCAATGAGTCATCATACAGGAGGGATGATATCACAGTAGTGGGCTGTATAGAAAGGGGCAATAAGTCATCATAAAGGAGGGATGATATCACGGTAGTGGGCTGTATAGAAAGGGGCAATGAGTCATCATACAGGAGGGAAGATATCACGGTAGTGGGCTGTATAGAAAGGGGCAATGAGTCATCATGCAGGAGGGATGATATCAAGGTAGTGGGCTGTATAGAAAGGGGCAATGCGTCATCATACTGGAGGGATGATATCACGGTGGTGGGCTGTATAGAAAGGGGCAATGAGTCATCAAGCACGAGGGATGATATCACGGTAGTGGGCTGTATAGAAAGTGGAAATGAGTCATCATTCAGGAGGGATGATATCACGGTAGTGGGCTGTATAGAAAGGGGCACAGAGTCATCATACAGGAGGGATGATATCATGGTAGTGGGCTGTATAGAAAGGGGAAATGAGTCATCATACAGGAGGGATGATATCATGGTAGTGGGCAGTATAGAAAGGGGCAACGAGTCATCATGCAGGAGGGATGATATCACAGTAGTGGGCTGTATAGAAAGGGGCAATAAGTCATCATGCAGGAGGGATGATATCAAGGTAGTGGGCTGTATAGCAAGGGGCAATGAGTCATTATACAGGAGGGATGATATCACGGTAGTTGGCTGTATAGAAAGGGGCAATGAGTCATCATACAGGAGGGATGATATCACGGTGGTGGGCTGTATAGAAAGGGGCAATGAGTCATCAAGCACGAGGGATGATATCACGGTAGTGGGCTGTATAGAAAGGGGAAATGAGTCATCATTCAGGAGGGATGATATCACTGTAGTGGGCTGTATAGAAAGGGGCACAGAGTCATCAAACAGGAGGGATAATATCATGGTAGTGGGCTGTATCGAAAGGGGAATTGAGTCATCATACAGGAGGGATGATATCATGGTAGTGGGCTGTATAGAAAGGGGCAATGAGTCATCATGCAGGAGGGATGATATCACAGTAGTGGGTTGTATAGAAAGGGGCAATGAGTCATCATGCAGGAGGGATGATATCACGGGAGTGGGCTGAATAGAAAGGGGCAATGAGTCATCATACTGGAGGGATGATATCACGGTAGTGGGCTGTATAGAAAGGGGCAATGAGTCATTATACAGGAGGGATGATATCACGGTAGTGAGTTGTATAGAAAGGGGCAATGAGTCATCATACAGGAGGGATGATATCACGGTAGTGGGCTTTATAGAAAGGGGCAATGAGTCATCATACAGGATTTATGATATCACGGTAGTGAGCTGTATAGAAAGGGGCAATGAGTCATCATACAGGAGGGATGATATCATGGTAGTGGGCTGTATAGAAAGGGGCAATGAGTCATCATGCAGGAGGGATGATATCACAGTAGTGGATTGTATAGAAAGGGGCAATGAGTCATCAAGCAGGAGGGATGATATCACGGGAGTGGGCTGTATAGAAAGGGGCAATGAGTCATCATGCAGGAGGGATGATATCACAGTAGTGGATTGTATAGAAAGGGGCAATGAGTCATCATGCAGGAGGGATGATATCACGGGAGTGGGCTGAAAAGAAAGGGGCAATGAGTCATCATACAGGAGGGATGATATCACGGTAGTGGGCTGTATAGAAAGGGGCAATGAGTCATCATACAGGAGGGATGATATCACGGTAGTTGGCTGTATAGAAAGGGGCAATGAGTCATCATACAGGAGGGATGATATCACGGTAGTGGATTTTATAGAAAGTGGCAATGAGTCATCATACAGGATTGATGATATCACAGTAGTGAGCTGTATAGAAAGGGGCAATGAGTCAACATGCAGGAGGTATGATATCACGGTAGTGGGCTGTATAGAAATGGGCAATGAGTCATCATACAGGAGGGATGATATCACGGTAGTGGGCTGTATAGAAAGGGGCAATAAGACATCATACAGGAGGGATGATATCACGGTAGTGGGCTGAATAGAAAGGGGCAATGAGTCATCATGCAGGAGGGATGATATCACGGTAGTGGGCTGTATAGAAAGGGGCAATGAGTCATCATACAGGAGGGATGATATCATGGTAGTGGGCTGTATAGAAAGGTGCAATGAGTCATCATGCAGGAGGGATGATATCACGGTAGTGGGCTGTATAGAAAGGGGCATTAAGACATCATACAGGAGGGATGATACCACGGTAGTGGGCTGTATAGAAATGGGCAATGAGTCATCATACAGGAGGGATGATATCACGGTAGTGGGCTGTATAGAAAGGGGCAATAAGACATCATACAGGAGGGATGATATCACGGTAGTGGGCTGAATAGAAAGGGGCAATGAGTCATCATGCAGGAGGGATGATATCACGGTAGTGGGCTGTATAGAAAGGGGCAATGAGTCATCATACAGGAGGGATGATATCATGGTAGTGGGCTGTATAGAAAGGTGCAATGAGTCATCATGCAGGAGGGATGATATCACGGTAGTGGGCTGTATAGAAAGGGGCATTAAGACATCATACAGGAGGGATGATACCACGGTAGTGGGCTGTATAGAAAGGGGCAATGAGTCATCATACAGGAGGGATGATATCACGGTAGTGGGCTGTATAGAAAGGGGCAATGAGTCATCATGCAGGATGGATGATATCACGGTAGTGGGCTGAATAGAAAGGGGCAATGAGTCATCATGCAGGAGAGATGATATCACGGTAGTGTGCTGTATAGAAAGGGGCAATGAGTCATCATGCAGGAGGGATGATATCACGGTAGTGGGCTGTATAGAAAGGGGCAATGAGTCATCATACAGGAGGGATGATATCACTGAAGTGGGCTGCATAGAAAGGGGCAATGAGTTATCATACAGGAGGGATGATATCACGGTAGTGAGCTGTATAGAAAGGGGCAATGAGTCAACATGCAGGAGGGATGATATCACGGTCCTGGGCTGTATAGAAAGGGGCAATGAGTCATCATACAGGAGGGATGATATCACGGTAGTGGGCTGTAGAGAAAGGGGCAATAAGACATCATACAGGAGGGATGATATCACAGTAGTGGGCTGTATAGAAAGGGGCAATGAGTCATCATGCAGGAGGGATGATATCAAGGTAGTGGGCTGTATAGAAAGTGGCAATGAGTCATCATACAGGAGAGATGATATCACGGTAGTGGGCTGTATAGAAAGGGGCAATGAGTCATCATACAGGAGGAATGATATCACGGTAGTGGGCTGTATAGAAAGGGGCAATGAGTCATCATACAGGAGGGATGATATCACGGTAGTGGGCTGTATAGAAAGGGGCAATGAGTCATCATACAGGGGGGATGATATCACGGTAGTGGTCTGTATAGAAAGGGGCAATCAGACATCATACAGGAGGGATGATATCACGGTAGTGGGCTGTATAGAATGTAGCAATGAGTCATCATACAGGAGGGATGATATCACGGTAGTGAGCTGAATAGAAAGGGGCAATGAGTCATCATGCAGGAGAGATGATATCACGGTCGTGGGCTGTATAGAAAGGGTCAATGAGTCATCATGCAGGAGGGATGATATCACGGTAGTGGGCTGTATAGAAAGGGGCAATTAGTCATCATACAGGAGGGATGATATCACGGTAGTGGGCTGTATAGAAAGCGGCAATGAGTCATCATACAGGAGGGATGATATCACGGTAGTGAGCTGTATAGAAAGAGGCAATGAGTCAACATGCAGGAGGGATGATATCACGGTAGTGGGCTGTATAGAAGGGGCAATGAGTCATCATACTGGAGGAATGATATCACGGTAGTGGGCTGTATATAAAGGGGCAATAAGACATCATACAGGAAGGATGATATCACGGTAGTGGGCTGTATAGAATGGGGCAATGAGTCATCATGCAGGAGGGATGATATCAAGGTAGTGGGCTGTATAGATAGGGGCAATGAGTCATCATACAGGAGGGATGATATCATGGTAGTGGGCTGTATAGAAAGGGGCAATGAGTCATCATGCAGGAGGGATGATATCACGGTAGTGGGCTGTATAGAAAGGGGCAATGAGTGATCATACAGGAGGGATGATATCACGGTAGTGGGCTGTATAGAAAGGGGCAATAAGTCATCATACTGGAGGGATGATATCACGGTGGTGGGCTGTATAGAAAGGGGCAATGAGTCATCAAGCACGAGGGATGATATCACGGTAGTGGGCTGTATAGAAAGTGGAAATGAGTCATCATCCAGGAGGGATGATATCACGGTAGTGGGCTCTATAGAAAGGGGCACAGTGTCATCATACAGGAGGGATGATATCATGGTAGTGGGCTGTATAGAAAGGGAAATGAGTCATCATACAGGAGCGATGATATCATGGTAGTGGGCTGTATAGAAAGGGGCAACGAGCCATCATGCAGGAGGGATGATATCACAGTAGTGGGCTGTATAGAAAGGGGCAATAAGTCATCATGCAGGAGGGATGATATCACGGTAGTGGGCTGCATAGTATGGGGCAATGAGTCATCATGCAGGAGGGATGATATCAAGGTAGGGGGCTGTATAGAAAGGGGCAATGAGTCATCATACAGGAGGGATGATATCACGGTAGTGGGCTGTATAGAAAGGGGCAATTAGTCATCATGCAGGAGGGATGATATCAAGGTAGTGGGCTGTATAGAAAGGGGCAATGCGTCATCATACTGGAGGGATGATATCACGGTGGTGGGCTGTATAGAAAGGGGCAATGAGTCATCAAGCACGAGGGATGATATCACGGTAGTGGGCTGTATAGAAAGTGGAAATGAGTCATCATTCAGGAGGGATGATATCACGGTAGTGGGCTGTATAGAAAGGGGCACAGAGTCATCATACAGGAGGGATGATATCATGGTCTTGGGTTGTATAGAAAGGGGAAATGAGTCATCATACAGGAGGGATGATATCATGGTAGTGGGTAGTATAGAAAGGGGCAACGAGTCATCATGCAGGAGGGATGATATCACAGTAGTGGGCTGTATAGAAAGGGGCAATAAGTCATCATGCAGGAGGGATGATATCAAGGTAGTGGGCTGTATAGCAAGGGGCAATGAGTCATCATACAGGAGGGATAATATCACGGTGGTGGGCTGTATATGAAGGGGCAATAAGACATCATACAGGAGGGATGATATCACGGTAGTGGGCTGTATAGAATGGGGCAATGAGTCATCATGTAGGAGGGATGATATCAAGGTAGTGGACTGTATAGATAGGGGCAATAAGACATCATACAGGAGGGATGATATCACGGTAGTGGTCTGTATAGAAAGGGGCAATGAGTGATCATACAGGAGGGATGATATCACGGTAGTGGGCGGTATAGAAAGGGGCAATGAGTCATCATGCAGGAGGGATGATATCAAGGTAGTGGGCTGTATAGAAAGGGGCAATGAGTCATCATACTGGAGGGATGATATCACAGTAGTGGGCTGTATATAAAGGGGCAATGAGTCATCATACAGGAGGGATGATATCACGGTAGTGGGCTGTATAGAAAGGGGCAATGAGTCATCATGCAGGAGGGATGATATCAAGGTAGTGGGCTGTATACAAAGGGGCAATGAGTCATCATACAGGAGGGATGATATCACGGTAGTGAGCTGTATAGAAAGGGGCAATGAGTCATCATACAGGAGGGATGATATCACAGTGGTGGGCTGTATAGAAAGGGGCAATGAGTCATCATGCAGGAGGGATGATATCAAGGTAGTGGGCTGTATAGAAAGAGGTAATGAGTCATCATACAGGAGGGATGATATCACTGTAGTGGGCTGTATAGAAAGGGGCAATGAGTCATCATGCAGGAGGGATGATATCACGGTAGTGGGCTGTATAGAAAGGGGCAATGAGTCATCATGCAGGAGGGATGATATCATGGTAGTGGGCTGTATAGAAAGGGGCAATGAGTCATCATGCAGGAGGGATGATATCACAGTAGTGGATTGTATAGAAAGGGGCAATGAGTCATCAAGCAGGAGGGATGATATCACGGGAGTGGGCTGTATAGAAAGGGGCAATGAGTCATCATGCAGGAGGGATGATATCACAGTAGTGGATTGTATAGAAAGGGGCAATGAGTCATCATGCAGGAGGGATGATATCACGGGAGTGGGCTGAAAAGAAAGGGGCAATGAGTCATCATACAGGAGGGATGATATCACGGTAGTGGGCTGTATAGAAAGGGGCAATGAGTCATCATACAGGAGGGATGATATCACGGTAGTTGGCTGTATAGAAAGGGGCAATGAGTCATCATACAGGAGGGATGATATCACGGTAGTGGATTTTATAGAAAGTGGCAATGAGTCATCATACAGGATTGATGATATCACAGTAGTGAGCTGTATAGAAAGGGGCAATGAGTCAACATGCAGGAGGTATGATATCACGGTAGTGGGCTGTATAGAAATGGGCAATGAGTCATCATACAGGAGGGATGATATCACGGTAGTGGGCTGTATAGAAAGGGGCAATAAGACATCATACAGGAGGGATGATATCACGGTAGTGGGCTGAATAGAAAGGGGCAATGAGTCATCATGCAGGAGGGATGATATCACGGTAGTGGGCTGTATAGAAAGGGGCAATGAGTCATCATACAGGAGGGATGATATCATGGTAGTGGGCTGTATAGAAAGGTGCAATGAGTCATCATGCAGGAGGGATGATATCACGGTAGTGGGCTGTATAGAAAGGGGCATTAAGACATCATACAGGAGGGATGATACCACGGTAGTGGGCTGTATAGAAATGGGCAATGAGTCATCATACAGGAGGGATGATATCACGGTAGTGGGCTGTATAGAAAGGGGCAATAAGACATCATACAGGAGGGATGATATCACGGTAGTGGGCTGAATAGAAAGGGGCAATGAGTCATCATGCAGGAGGGATGATATCACGGTAGTGGGCTGTATAGAAAGGGGCAATGAGTCATCATACAGGAGGGATGATATCATGGTAGTGGGCTGTATAGAAAGGTGCAATGAGTCATCATGCAGGAGGGATGATATCACGGTAGTGGGCTGTATAGAAAGGGGCATTAAGACATCATACAGGAGGGATGATACCACGGTAGTGGGCTGTATAGAAAGGGGCAATGAGTCATCATACAGGAGGGATGATATCACGGTAGTGGGCTGTATAGAAAGGGGCAATGAGTCATCATGCAGGATGGATGATATCACGGTAGTGGGCTGAATAGAAAGGGGCAATGAGTCATCATGCAGGAGAGATGATATCACGGTAGTGTGCTGTATAGAAAGGGGCAATGAGTCATCATGCAGGAGGGATGATATCACGGTAGTGGGCTGTATAGAAAGGGGCAATGAGTCATCATACAGGAGGGATGATATCACTGAAGTGGGCTGCATAGAAAGGGGCAATGAGTTATCATACAGGAGGGATGATATCACGGTAGTGAGCTGTATAGAAAGGGGCAATGAGTCAACATGCAGGAGGGATGATATCACGGTCCTGGGCTGTATAGAAAGGGGCAATGAGTCATCATACAGGAGGGATGATATCACGGTAGTGGGCTGTAGAGAAAGGGGCAATAAGACATCATACAGGAGGGATGATATCACAGTAGTGGGCTGTATAGAAAGGGGCAATGAGTCATCATGCAGGAGGGATGATATCAAGGTAGTGGGCTGTATAGAAAGTGGCAATGAGTCATCATACAGGAGAGATGATATCACGGTAGTGGGCTGTATAGAAAGGGGCAATGAGTCATCATACAGGAGGAATGATATCACGGTAGTGGGCTGTATAGAAAGGGGCAATGAGTCATCATACAGGAGGGATGATATCACGGTAGTGGGCTGTATAGAAAGGGGCAATGAGTCATCATACAGGGGGGATGATATCACGGTAGTGGTCTGTATAGAAAGGGGCAATCAGACATCATACAGGAGGGATGATATCACGGTAGTGGGCTGTATAGAATGTAGCAATGAGTCATCATACAGGAGGGATGATATCACGGTAGTGAGCTGAATAGAAAGGGGCAATGAGTCATCATGCAGGAGAGATGATATCACGGTCGTGGGCTGTATAGAAAGGGTCAATGAGTCATCATGCAGGAGGGATGATATCACGGTAGTGGGCTGTATAGAAAGGGGCAATTAGTCATCATACAGGAGGGATGATATCACGGTAGTGGGCTGTATAGAAAGCGGCAATGAGTCATCATACAGGAGGGATGATATCACGGTAGTGAGCTGTATAGAAAGAGGCAATGAGTCAACATGCAGGAGGGATGATATCACGGTAGTGGGCTGTATAGAAGGGGCAATGAGTCATCATACTGGAGGAATGATATCACGGTAGTGGGCTGTATATAAAGGGGCAATAAGACATCATACAGGAAGGATGATATCACGGTAGTGGGCTGTATAGAATGGGGCAATGAGTCATCATGCAGGAGGGATGATATCAAGGTAGTGGGCTGTATAGATAGGGGCAATGAGTCATCATACAGGAGGGATGATATCATGGTAGTGGGCTGTATAGAAAGGGGCAATGAGTCATCATGCAGGAGGGATGATATCACGGTAGTGGGCTGTATAGAAAGGGGCAATGAGTGATCATACAGGAGGGATGATATCACGGTAGTGGGCTGTATAGAAAGGGGCAATAAGTCATCATACTGGAGGGATGATATCACGGTGGTGGGCTGTATAGAAAGGGGCAATGAGTCATCAAGCACGAGGGATGATATCACGGTAGTGGGCTGTATAGAAAGTGGAAATGAGTCATCATCCAGGAGGGATGATATCACGGTAGTGGGCTCTATAGAAAGGGGCACAGTGTCATCATACAGGAGGGATGATATCATGGTAGTGGGCTGTATAGAAAGGGAAATGAGTCATCATACAGGAGCGATGATATCATGGTAGTGGGCTGTATAGAAAGGGGCAACGAGCCATCATGCAGGAGGGATGATATCACAGTAGTGGGCTGTATAGAAAGGGGCAATAAGTCATCATGCAGGAGGGATGATATCACGGTAGTGGGCTGCATAGTATGGGGCAATGAGTCATCATGCAGGAGGGATGATATCAAGGTAGGGGGCTGTATAGAAAGGGGCAATGAGTCATCATACAGGAGGGATGATATCACGGTAGTGGGCTGTATAGAAAGGGGCAATTAGTCATCATGCAGGAGGGATGATATCAAGGTAGTGGGCTGTATAGAAAGGGGCAATGCGTCATCATACTGGAGGGATGATATCACGGTGGTGGGCTGTATAGAAAGGGGCAATGAGTCATCAAGCACGAGGGATGATATCACGGTAGTGGGCTGTATAGAAAGTGGAAATGAGTCATCATTCAGGAGGGATGATATCACGGTAGTGGGCTGTATAGAAAGGGGCACAGAGTCATCATACAGGAGGGATGATATCATGGTCTTGGGTTGTATAGAAAGGGGAAATGAGTCATCATACAGGAGGGATGATATCATGGTAGTGGGTAGTATAGAAAGGGGCAACGAGTCATCATGCAGGAGGGATGATATCACAGTAGTGGGCTGTATAGAAAGGGGCAATAAGTCATCATGCAGGAGGGATGATATCAAGGTAGTGGGCTGTATAGCAAGGGGCAATGAGTCATCATACAGGAGGGATAATATCACGGTGGTGGGCTGTATATGAAGGGGCAATAAGACATCATACAGGAGGGATGATATCACGGTAGTGGGCTGTATAGAATGGGGCAATGAGTCATCATGTAGGAGGGATGATATCAAGGTAGTGGACTGTATAGATAGGGGCAATAAGACATCATACAGGAGGGATGATATCACGGTAGTGGTCTGTATAGAAAGGGGCAATGAGTGATCATACAGGAGGGATGATATCACGGTAGTGGGCGGTATAGAAAGGGGCAATGAGTCATCATGCAGGAGGGATGATATCAAGGTAGTGGGCTGTATAGAAAGGGGCAATGAGTCATCATACTGGAGGGATGATATCACAGTAGTGGGCTGTATATAAAGGGGCAATGAGTCATCATACAGGAGGGATGATATCACGGTAGTGGGCTGTATAGAAAGGGGCAATGAGTCATCATGCAGGAGGGATGATATCAAGGTAGTGGGCTGTATACAAAGGGGCAATGAGTCATCATACAGGAGGGATGATATCACGGTAGTGAGCTGTATAGAAAGGGGCAATGAGTCATCATACAGGAGGGATGATATCACAGTGGTGGGCTGTATAGAAAGGGGCAATGAGTCATCATGCAGGAGGGATGATATCAAGGTAGTGGGCTGTATAGAAAGAGGTAATGAGTCATCATACAGGAGGGATGATATCACTGTAGTGGGCTGTATAGAAAGGGGCAATGAGTCATCATGCAGGAGGGATGATATCACGGTAGTGGGCTGTATAGAAAGGGGCAATGAGTCATCATGCAGGAGGGATGATATCATGGTAGTGGGCTGTATAGAAAGGGGCAATGAGTCATCATGCACGAGCGATGATATCACGGTAGTGGGCTGTATAGAAAGGGGCAATGAGTCATCATACAGGAGGGATGATATCACGGTAGTGTGCTGTATAGAAAGGGGCAATGAGTCATCATGCAGGAGGGATGATATCACGGTAGTGGGCTGTATAGAAAGGGGCAATGAGTCATCATGCAGGAGGGATGATATCACGGTAGTGGGCTGAATAGAAAGGGGCAATGAGTCATCATGCAGGAGAGATGATATCACGGTAGTGTGCTGTATAGAAAGGGGCAATGAGTCATCATGCAGGAGGGATGATATCACGGTAGTGGGCTGTATAGAAAGGGGCAATGTGTCATCATACAGGAGGAATGATATCACTGAAGTGGGCTGCATAGAAAGGGGCAATGAGTCATCATACAGGAGGGATGATATCACGGTAGTGAGCTGTATAGAAAGGGGCAATGAGTCAACATGCAGGAGGGATGATATCACGGTCCTGGGCTGTATAGAAAGGGGCAATGAGTCATCATACAGGAGGGATGATATCACGGTAGTGGGCTGAAGAGAAAGGGGCAATGAGTCATCATACTGGAGGGATGATATCACGGTAGTGGGCTGTATAGAAGGGCAATGAGTCATCATACAGGAGGGATGATATCACGGTAGTGGGCTGTATAGAAAGGGGCAATGAGTCATCATACAGGAGGGATGATATCACGGTAGTGGGCTGTATATAAAGGGGCAATGAGTCATCATACAGGGGGGATGATATCACGGTAGTGGGCTGTATAGAAAGGGGCAATCAGACATCATACAGGAGGGATGATATCACGGTAGTGGGCTGTATAGAAAGGAGCAATGAGTCATGATACAGGAGGGATGATATCACGGCAGTGGGCTGTATAGAAAGGGACAATGAGTCATCATGCAGGAGGGATGATATCACGGTGGTGGGCTGAATAGAAAGGGGCAATGAGTCATCATGCAGGAGAGATGATATCACGGTCGTGGGCTGTATAGAAAGGGTCAATGAGTCATCATGCAGGAGGGATGATATCACGGTAGTGGGCTGTATAGAAAGGGGCAATGAGTCATCACACAGGAGGGATGATATCACGGGAGTGGGCTGTATAGAGAGCGGCAATGAGTCATCATACAGGAGGGATGATATCACGGTAGTGAGCTGTATAGAAAGAGGCAATGAGTCAACATGCAGGAGGGATGATATCACGGTAGTGGGCTGTATAGAAGGGGCAATGAGTCATCATACAAGAGGAATGATATCACGGTAGTGGGCTGTATATAAAGGGGCAATAAGACATCATACAGGAAGGATGATATCACGGTAGTGGGCTGTATAGAATGGGGCAATGAGTCATCATGCAGAAGGGATGATATCAAGGTAGTGGGCTGTATAGGTAGGGGCAATGAGTCATCATACAGGAGGAATGATATCATGGTAGTGGGCTGTATAGAAAGGTGCAATGAGTCATCATGCAGGAGGGATAATATCACGGTAGTGGGCTGTATAGAAAGGGGCAATGAGTGATCATACAGGAGGGATGATATCACGGTAGTGGGCTGTATAGAAAGGGGCAATAAGTCATCATACTGGAGGGATGATATCACGGTGGTGGGCTGTATAGAAAGGGGAAATGAGTCATCAAGCACGAGGGATGATATCACGGTAGTGGGCTGTATAGAAAGTGGAAATGAGTTATCATTCAGGAGGGATGATATCACGGTAGTGGGCTGTATAGAAAGGGGCACAGTGTCATCATACAGGTGGGATGATATCATGGTAGTGGGCTGTATAGAAAGGGGAAATGAGTCATCATACAGGAGGGATGATATCATGGTAGTGGGCTGTATAGAAAGTGGCAACGAGCCATCATGCAGGAATGATGATATCACAGTAGTGGGCAGTATAGAAAGGGGCAATAAGTCATCATGCAGGAGGGATGATATCAAGGTAGTGGGCTGTATAGAAAGGGGCAATGAGTCATCATACAGGAAGGATGATATCACGGTAGTGGGCTGAATAGAAAGGTGCAATGAGTCATCATACAGGAGGGATGATATCACAGTAGTGGGCTGTATAGAAAGGGGCAATAAGTCATCATAAAGGAAGGATGATATCACGGTAGTGGGCTGTATAGAAAGGGGCAATGAGTCATCATACAGGAGGGAAGATATCACGGTAGTGGGCTGTATAGAAAGGGGCAATGAGTCATCATGCAGGAGGGATGATATCAAGGTAGTGGGCTGTATAGAAAGGGGCAATGCGTCATCATACTGGAGGGATGATATCACGGTGGTGGGCTGTATAGAAAGGGGCAATGAGTCATCAAGCACGAGGGATGATATCACGGTAGTGGGCTGTATAGAAAGTGGAAATGAGTCATCATTCAGGAGGGATGATATCACGGTAGTGGGCTGTATAGAAAGGGGCACAGAGTCATCATACAGGAGGGATGATATCATGGTAGTGGGCTGTATAGAAAGGGGAAATGAGTCATCATACAGGAGGGATGATATCATGGTAGTGGGCAGTATAGAAAGGGGCAACGAGTCATCATGCAGGAGGGATGATATCACAGTAGTGGGCTGTATAGAAAGGGGCAATAAGTCATCATGCAGGAGGGATGATATCAAGGTAGTGGGCTGTATAGCAAGGGGCAATGAGTCATTATACAGGAGGGATGATATCACGGTAGTTGGCTGTATAGAAAGGGGCAATGAGTCATCATACAGGAGGGATGATATCACGGTGGTGGGCTGTATAGAAAGGGGCAATGAGTCATCAAGCACGAGGGATGATATCACGGTAGTGGGCTGTATAGAAAGGGGAAATGAGTCATCATTCAGGAGGGATGATATCACTGTAGTGGGCTGTATAGAAAGGGGCACAGAGTCATCAAACAGGAGGGATAATATCATGGTAGTGGGCTGTATCGAAAGGGGAATTGAGTCATCATACAGGAGGGATGATATCATGGTAGTGGGCTGTATAGAAAGGGGCAATGAGTCATCATGCAGGAGGGATGATATCACAGTAGTGGGTTGTATAGAAAGGGGCAATGAGTCATCATGCAGGAGGGATGATATCACGGGAGTGGGCTGAATAGAAAGGGGCAATGAGTCATCATACTGGAGGGATGATATCACGGTAGTGGGCTGTATAGAAAGGGGCAATGAGTCATTATACAGGAGGGATGATATCACGGTAGTGAGTTGTATAGAAAGGGGCAATGAGTCATCATACAGGAGGGATGATATCACGGTAGTGGGCTTTATAGAAAGGGGCAATGAGTCATCATACAGGATTTATGATATCACGGTAGTGAGCTGTATAGAAAGGGGCAATGAGTCATCATACAGGAGGGATGATATCATGGTAGTGGGCTGTATAGAAAGGGGCAATGAGTCATCATGCAGGAGGGATGATATCACAGTAGTGGATTGTATAGAAAGGGGCAATGAGTCATCATGCAGGAGGGATGATATCACGGGAGTGGGCTGTATAGAAAGGGGCAATGAGTCATCATGCAGGAGGGATGATATCACAGTAGTGGATTGTATAGAAAGGGGCAATGAGTCATCATGCAGGAGGGATGATATCACGGGAGTGGGCTGAAAAGAAAGGGGCAATGAGTCATCATACAGGAGGGATGATATCACGGTAGTGGGCTGTATAGAAAGGGGCAATGAGTCATCATACAGGAGGGATGATATCACGGTAGTTGGCTGTATAGAAATGGGCAATGAGTCATCATACAGGAGGGATGATATCACGGTAGTGGGCTGTATAGAAAGGGGCAATAAGACATCATACAGGAGGGATGATATCACGGTAGTGGGCTGAATAGAAAGGGGCAATGAGTCATCATGCAGGAGGGATGATATCACGGTAGTGGGCTGTATAGAAAGGGGCAATGAGTCATCATACAGGAGGAATGATATCACGGTAGTGGGCTGTATAGAAAGGGGCAATGAGTCATCATACAGGAGGAATGATATCACGGTAGTGGGCTGTATAGAAAGGGGCAATGAGTCATCATACAGGAGGAATGATATCACGGTAGTGGGCTGTATAGAAAGGGGCAATGAGTCATCATACAGGAGGGATGATATCACGGTAGTGGGCTGTATAGAAAGTGGCAATGAGTCATCATACAGGAGTGATGATATCACGGTAGTGGGCTGTATAGAAATGGGCAATGAGTCATCATACAGGAGGGATGATATCACGGTAGTGGGCTGTATAGAAAGGGGCAATAAGACATCATACAGGAGGGATGATATCATGGTAGTGGGCTGAATAGAAAGGGGCAATGAGTCATCATGCAGGAGGGATGATATCACGGTAGTGGGCTGTATAGAAAGGGGCAATGAGTCATCATACAGGAGGAATGATATCACGGTAGTGGGCTGTATAGAAAGGGGCAATGAGTCATCATACAGGAGGAATGATATCACGGTAGTGGGCTGTATAGAAAGGGGCAATGAGTCATCATACAGGAGGAATGATATCACGGTAGTGGGCTGTATAGAAAGGGGCAATGAGTCATCATACAGGAGGGATGATATCACGGTAGTGGGCTGTATAGAAAGGGGCAATGAGTCATCATACAGGAGGAATGATATCACGGTAGTGGGCTGTATAGAAAGGGGCAATGAGTCATCATACAGGAGGGATGATATCACGGTAGTGGGCTGTATAGAAAGGGGCAATGAGTCATCATACAGGAGGAATGATATCACGGTAGTGGGCTGTATAGAAAGGGGCAATGAGTCATCATACAGGAGGGATGATATCACGGTAGTGGGCTGTATAGAAAGGGGCAATGAGTCATCATGCAGGAGGAATGATATCACGGTAGTGGGCTGTATAGAAAGGGGCAATGAGTCATCATACAGGAGGGATGATATCACGGTAGTGGGCTGTATAGAAAGGGGCAATGAGTCATCATACAGGAGGAATGATATCACGGTAGTGGGCTGTATAGAAAGGGGCAATGAGTCATCATACAGGAGGGATGATATCACGGTAGTGGGCTGTATAGAAAGGGGCAATGAGTCATCATACAGGAGGAATGATATCACGGTAGTGGGCTGTATAGAAAGGGGCAATGAGTCATCATACAGGAGGGATGATATCACGGTAGTGGGCTGTATAGAAAGGGGCAATGAGTCATCATACAGGAGGAATGATATCACGGTAGTGGGCTGTATAGAAAGGGGCAATGAGTCATCATACAGGAGGGATGATATCACGGTAGTGGGCTGTATAGAAAGGGGCAATGAGTCATCATACAGGAGGAATGATATCACGGTAGTGGGCTGTATAGAAAGGGGCAATGAGTCATCATACAGGAGGGATGATATCACGGTAGTGGGCTGTATAGAAAGGGGCAATGAGTCATCATACAGGGGGGATGATATCACGGTAGTGGTCTGTATAGAAAGGGGCAATCAGACATCATACAGGAGGGATGATATCACGGTAGTGGGCTGTTTTGAAAGGGGCAATGAGTCATCATGCAGGAGGGATGATATCACGGTAGTGGGCTGAATAGAAAGGGGCAATGAGTCATCATGCAGGAGAGATGATATCACGGTCGTGGGCTGTATAGAAAGGGTCAATGAGTCATCATGCAGGAGGGATGATATCACGGTAGTGGGCTGTATAGAAAGGGGCAATTAGTCATCATACAGGAGGGATGATATCACGGTAGTGGGCTGTATAGAAAGCGGCAATGAGTCATTATACAGGAGGGATGATATCACGGTAGTGAGCTGTATAGAAAGAGGCAATGAGTCAACATGCAGGAGGGATGATATCACGGTAGTGGGCTGTATAGAAGGGGCAATGAGTCATCATACAGAAGGAATGATATCACGGTAGTGGGCTGTATATAAAGGGGCAATAAGACATCATACAGGAAGGATGATATCACGGTAGTGGGCTGTATAGAATGGGGCAATGAGTCATCATGCAGGAGGGATGATATCAAGGTAGTGGGCTGTATAGATAGGGGCAATGAGTCATCATACAGGAGGGATGATATCATGGTAGTGGGCTGTATAGAAAGGGGCAATGAGTCATCATGCAGGAGGGATGATATCACGGTAGTGGGCTGTATAGAAAGGGGCAATGAGTGATCATACAGGAGGGATGATATCACGGTAGTGGGCTGTATAGAAAGGGGCAATAAGTCATCATACTGGAGGGATGATATCACGGTGGTGGGCTGTATAGAAAGGGGCAATGAGTCATCAAGCACGAGGGATGATATCACGGTAGTGGGCTGTATAGAAAGTGGAAATGAGTCATCATCCAGGAGCGATGATATCACGGTAGTGGGCTCTATAGAAAGGGGCACAGTGTCATCATACAGGAGGGATGATATCATGGTAGTGGGCTGTATAGAAAGGGAAATGAGTCATCATACAGGAGCGATGATATCATGGTAGTGGGCTGTATAGAAAGGGGCAACGAGCCATCATGCAGGAGGGATGATATCACAGTAGTGGGCTGTATAGAAAGGGGCAATAAGTCATCATGCAGGAGGGATGATATCACGGTAGTGGGCTGTATAGAATGGGGCAATGAGTCATCATGCAGGAGGGATGATATCAAGGTAGGGGGCTGTATAGAAAGGGGCAATGAGTCATCATACAGGAGGGATGATATCACGGTAGTGGGCTGTATAGAAAGGGGCAATAAGTCATCATACTGGAGGGATGATATCACGGTGGTGGGCTGTATAGAAAGGGGCAATGAGTCATCAAGCACGAGGGATGATATCACGGTAGTGGGCTGTATAGAAAGTGGAAATGAGTTATCATTCAGGAGGGATGATATCACGGTAGTGGGCTGTATAGAAAGTGGCAACGAGCCATCATGCAGGAGGGATGATATCACAGTAGTGGGCTGTATAGAAAGGGGCAATAAGTCATCATGCAGGAGGGATGATATCAAGGTAGTGGGCTGTATAGAAAGGGGCAATGAGTCATCATACAGGAAGGATGATATCACGGTAGTGGGCTGTATAGAAAGGTGCAATGAGTCATCATACAGGAGGGATGATATCACAGTAGTGGGCTGTATAGAAAGGGGCAATAAGTCATCATAAAGGAGGGATGATATCACGGTAGTGGGCTGTATAGAAAGGGGCAATGAGTCATCATACAGGAGGGAAGATATCACGGTAGTGGGCTGTATAGAAAGGGGCAATGAGTCATCATGCAGGAGGGATGATATCAAGGTAGTGGGCTGTATAGAAAGGGGCAATGCGTCATCATACTGGAGGGATGATATCACGGTGGTGGGCTGTATAGAAAGGGGCAATGAGTCATCAAGCACGAGGGATGATATCACGGTAGTGGGCTGTATAGAAAGTGGAAATGAGTCATCATTCAGGAGGGATGATATCACGGTACTGGGCTGTATAGAAAGGGGCACAGAGTCATCATACAGGAGGGATGATATCATGGTAGTGGGCTGTATAGAAAGGGGAAATGAGTCATCATACAGGAGGGATGATATCATGGTAGTGGGCAGTATAGAAAGGGGCAACGAGTCATCATGCAGGAGGGATGATATCACAGTAGTGGGCTGTATAGAAAGGGGCAATGAGTCATCATGCAGGAGGGATGATATCAAGGTAGTGGGCTGTATAGCAAGGGGCAATGAGTCATTATACAGGAGGGATGATATCACGGTAGTTGGCTGTATAGAAAGGGGCAATGAGTCATCATACAGGAGGGATGATATCACGGTGGTGGGCTGTATAGAAAGGGGCAATGAGTCATCAAGCACGAGGGATGATATCACGGTAGTGGGCTGTATAGAAAGGGGAAATGAGTCATCATTCAGGAGGGATGATATCACTGTAGTGGGCTGTATAGAAAGGGGCACAGAGTCATCAAACAGGAGGGATAATATCATGGTAGTGGGCTGTATCGAAAGGGGAATTGAGTCATCATACAGGAGGGATGATATCATGGTAGTGGGCTGTATAGAAAGGGGCAATGAGTCATCATGCAGGAGGGATGATATCACAGTAGTGGGTTGTATAGAAAGGGGCAATGAGTCATCATGCAGGAGGGATGATATCACGGGAGTGGGCTGAATAGAAAGGGGCAATGAGTCATCATACTGGAGGGATGATATCACGGTAGTGGGCTGTATAGAAAGGGGCAATGAGCCATCATACAGGAGGGATGATATCACGGTAGTGAGTTGTATAGAAAGGGGCAATGAGTCATCATACAGGAGGGATGATATCACGGTAGTGGGCTTTATAGAAAGTGGCAATGAGTCATCATACAGGATTTATGATATCACGGTAGTGAGCTGTATAGAAAGGGGCAATGAGTCATCATACAGGAGGGATGATATCATGGTAGTGGGCTGTATAGAAAGGGGCAATGAGTCATCATGCAGGAGGGATGATATCACAGTAGTGGATTGTATAGAAAGGGGCAATGAGTCATCATGCAGGAGGGATGATATCACGGGAGTGGGCTGTATAGAAAGGGGCAATGAGTCATCATGCAGGAGGGATGATATCACAGTAGTGGATTGTATAGAAAGGGGCAATGAGTCATCATGCAGGAGGGATGATATCACGGGAGTGGGCTGAAAAGAAAGGGGCAATGAGTCATCATACAGGAGGGATGATATCACGGTAGTGGGCTGTATAGAAAGGGGCAATGAGTCATCATACAGGAGGGATGATATCACGGTAGTTGGCTGTATAGAAAGGGGCAATGAGTCATCATACAGGAGGGATGATATCACGGTAGTGGATTTTATAGAAAGTGGCAATGAGTCATCATACAGGATTGATGATATCACAGTAGTGAGCTGTATAGAAAGGGGCAATGAGTCAACATGCAGGAGGTATGATATCACGGTAGTGGGCTGTATAGAAAGGGGCAATAAGACATCATACAGGAGGGATGATATCACGGTAGTGGGCTGAATAGAAAGGGGTAATGAGTCATCATGCAGGAGGGATGATATCACGGTAGTGGGCTGTATAGAAAGGGGCAATGAGTCATCATACAGGAGGGATAATATCATGGTAGTGGGCTGTATAGAAAGGTGCAATGAGTCATCATGCAGGAGGGATGATATCACGGTAGTGGGCTGTATAGAAAGGGGCATTAAGACATCATACAGGAGGGATGATACCACGGTAGTGGGCTGTATAGAAAGGGGCAATGAGTCATCATACAGGAGGGATGATATCACGGTAGTGGGCTGTATAGAAAGGGGCAATAAGTCATCATGCAGGATGGATGATATCACGGTAGTGGGCTGAATAGAAAGGGGCAATGAGTCATCATGCAGGAGAGATGATATCACGGTAGTGTGCTGTATAGAAAGGGGCAATGAGTCATCATGCAGGAGGGATGATATCACGGTAGTGGGCTGTATAGAAAGGGGCAATGAGTCATCATACAGGAGGGATGATATCACTGAAGTGGGCTGCATAGAAAGGGGCAATGAGTTATCATACAGGAGGGATGATATCACGGTAGTGAGCTGTATAGAAAGGGGCAATGAGTCAACATGCAGGAGGGATGATATCACGGTCCTGGGCTGTATAGAAAGGGGCAATGAGTCATCATACAGGAGGGATGATATCACGGTAGTGGGCTGTAGAGAAAGGGGCAATAAGACATCATACAGGAGGGATGATATCACGGTAGTGGGCTGTATAGAAAGGGGCAATGAGTCATCATGCAGGAGGGATGATATCAAGGTAGTGGGCTGTATAGAAAGTGGCAATGAGTCATCATACAGGAGAGATGATATCACGGTAGTGGGCTGTATAGAAAGGGGCAATGAGTCATCATACAGGAGGAATGATATCACGGTAGTGGGCTGTATAGAAAGGGGCAATGAGTCATCATACAGGAGGGATGATATCACGGTAGTGGGCTGTATAGAAAGGGGCAATGAGTCATCATACAGGGGGGATGATATCACGGTAGTGGTCTGTATAGAAAGGGGCAATCAGACATCATACAGGAGGGATGATATCACGGTAGTGGGCTGTTTTGAAAGGGGCAATGAGTCATCATGCAGGAGGGATGATATCACGGTAGTGGGCTGAATAGAAAGGGGCAATGAGTCATCATGCAGGAGGGATGATATCACGGTAGTGGGCTGAATAGAAAGGGGCAATGAGTCATCATGCAGGAGAGATGATATCACGGTCGTGGGCTGTATAGAAAGGGTCAATGAGTCATCATGCAGGAGGGATGATATCACGGTAGTGGGCTGTATAGAAAGGGGCAATTAGTCATCATACAGGAGGGATGATATCACGGTAGTGGGCTGTATAGAAAGCGGCAATGAGTCATCATACAGGAGGGATGATATCACGGTAGTGAGCTGTATAGAAAGAGGCAATGAGTCAACATGCAGGAGGGATGATATCACGGTAGTGGGCTGTATAGAAGGGGCAATGAGTCATCATACAGAAGGAATGATATCACGGTAGTGGGCTGTATATAAAGGGGCAATAAGACATCATACAGGAAGGATGATATCACGGTAGTGGGCTGTATAGAATAGGGCAATGAGTCATCATGCAGGAGGGATGATATCAAGGTAGTGGGCTGTATAGATAGGGGCAATGAGTCATCATACAGGAGGGATGATATCATGGTAGTGGGCTGTATAGAAAGGGGCAATGAGTCATCATGCAGGAGGGATGATATCACGGTAGTGGGCTGTATAGAAAGGGGCAATGAGTGATCATACAGGAGGGATGATATCACGGTAGTGGGCTGTATAGAAAGGGGCAATAAGTCATCATACTGGAGGGATGATATCACGGTGGTGGGCTGTATAGAAAGGGGCAATGAGTCATCAAGCACGAGGGATGATATCACGGTAGTGGGCTGTATAGAAAGTGGAAATGAGTCATCATCCAGGAGGGATGATATCACGGTAGTGGGCTCTATAGAAAGGGGCACAGTGTCATCATACAGGAGGGATGATATCATGGTAGTGGGCTGTATAGAAAGGGAAATGAGTCATCATACAGGAGCGATGATATCATGGTAGTGGGCTGTATAGAAAGGGGCAACGAGCCATCATGCAGGAGGGATGATATCACAGTAGTGGGCTGTATAGAAAGGGGCAATAAGTCATCATGCAGGAGGGATGATATCACGGTAGTGGGCTGTATAGAATGGGGCAATGAGTCATCATGCAGGAGGGATGATATCAAGGTAGGGGGCTGTATAGAAAGGGGCAATGAGTCATCATACAGGAGGGATGATATCACGGTAGTGGGCTGTATAGAAAGGGGCAATGAGTCATCATGCAGGAGGGATGATATCAAGGTAGTGGGCTGTATAGAAAGGGGCAATGCGTCATCATACTGGAGGGATGATATCACGGTGGTGGGCTGTATAGAAAGGGGCAATGAGTCATCAAGCACGAGGGATGATATCACGGTAGTGGGCTGTATAGAAAGTGGAATTGAGTCATCATTCAGGAGGGATGATATCATGGTAGTGGGCTGTATAGAAAGGGGCAACGAGCCATCATGCAGAAGGGATGATATCAAGGTAGTGGGCTGTATAGATAGGGGCAATGAGTCATCATACAGGAGGAATGATATCATGGTAGTGGGCTGTATAGAAAGGGGCAATGAGTCATCATGCAGGAGGGATAATATCACGGTAGTGGGCTGTATAGAAAGGGGCAATGAGTGATCATACAGGAGGGATGATATCACGGTAGTGGGCTGTATAGAAAGGGGCAATAAGTCATCATACTGGAGGGATGATATCACGGTGGTGGGCTGTATAGAAAGGGGCAATGAGTCATCAAGCACGAGGGATGATATCACGGTAGTGGGCTGTATAGAAAGTGGAAATGAGTTATCATTCAGGAGGGATGATATCACGGTAGTGGGCTGTATAGAAAGTGGCAACGAGCCATCATGCAGGAGGGATGATATCACAGTAGTGGGCTGTATAGAAAGGGGCAATAAGTCATCATGCAGGAGGGATGATATCAAGGTAGTGGGCTGTATAGAAAGGGGCAATGAGTCATCATACAGGAAGGATGATATCACGGTAGTGGGCTGTATAGAAAGGTGCAATGAGTCATCATACAGGAGGGATGATATCACAGTAGTGGGCTGTATAGAAAGGGGCAATAAGTCATCATAAAGGAGGGATGATATCACGGTAGTGGGCTGTATAGAAAGGGGCAATGAGTCATCATACAGGAGGGAAGATATCACGGTAGTGGTCTGTATAGAAAGGGGCAATGAGTCATCATGCAGGAGGGATGATATCAAGGTAGTGGGCTGTATAGAAAGGGGCAATGCGTCATCATACAGGAGGGATGATATCACGGTGGTGGGCTGTATAGAAAGGGGCAATGAGTCATCAAGCACGAGGGATGATATCACGGTAGTGGGCTGTATAGAAAGTGGAAATGAGTCATCATTCAGGAGGGATGATATCACGGTAGTGGACTGTATAGAAAGGGGCACAGAGTCATCATACAGGAGGGATGATATCATGGTAGTGGGCTGTATAGAAAGGGGAAATGAGTCATCATACAGGAGGGATGATATCATGGTAGTGGGCAGTATAGAAAGGGGCAACGAGTCATCATGCAGGAGGGATGATATCACAGTAGTGGGCTGTATAGAAAGGGGCAATAAGTCATCATGCAGGAGGGATGATATCAAGGTAGTGGGCTGTATAGCAAGGGGCAATGAGTCATTATACAGGAGGGATGATATCACGGTAGTTGGCTGTATAGAAAGGGGCAATGAGTCATCATACAGGAGGGATGATATCACGGTGGTGGGCTGTATAGAAAAGGGCAATGAGTCATCAAGCACGAGGGATGATATCACGGTAGTGGGCTGTATAGAAAGGGGAAATGAGTCATCATTCAGGAGGGATGATATCACTGTAGTGGGCTGTATAGAAAGAGGCACAGAGTCATCAAACAGGAGGGATAATATCATGGTAGTGGGCTGTATCGAAAGGGGAATTGAGTCATCATACAGGAGGGATGATATCATGGTAGTGGGCTGTATAGAAAGGGGCAATGAGTCATCATGCAGGAGGGATGATATCACAGTAGTGGGTTGTATAGAAAGGGGCAATGAGTCATCATGCAGGAGGGATGATATCACGGGAGTGGGCTGAATAGAAAGGGGCAATGAGTCATCATACTGGAGGGATGATATCACGGTAGTGGGCTGTATAGAAAGGGGCAATGAGTCATCATACAGGAGGGATGATATCACGGTAGTGAGTTGTATAGAAAGGGGCAATGAGTCATCATACAGGAGGGATGATATCACGGTAGTGGGCTTTATAGAAAGGGGCAATGAGTCATCATACAGGATTTATGATATCACGGTAGTGAGCTGTATAGAAAGGGGCAATGAGTCATCATACAGGAGGGATGACATCATGGTAGTGGGCTGTATAGAAAGGGGCAATGAGTCATCATGCAGGAGGGATGATATCACAGTAGTGGATTGTATAGAAAGGGGCAATGAGTCATCATGCAGGAGGGATGATATCACGGGAGTGGGCTGTATAGAAAGGGGCAATGAGTCATCATACAGGAGGAATGATATCATGGTAGTGGGCTGTATAGAAAGGGGCAATGAGTCATCATGCAGGAGGGATAATATCACGGTAGTGGGCTGTATAGAAAGGGGCAATGAGTCATCATACAGGAGGGATGATATCACGGTAGTGAGTTGTATAGAAAGGGGCAATGAGTCATCATACAGGAGGGATGATATCACGGTAGTGGGCTTTATAGAAAGGGGCAATGAGTCATCATACAGGATTTATGATATCACTGTAGTGAGCTGTATAGAAAGGGGCAATGAGTCATCATACAGGAGGGATGATATCACAGTAGTGGATTGTATAGAAAGGGGCAATGAGTCATCATGCAGGAGGGATGATATCACGGGAGTGGGCTGAAAAGAAAGGGGCAATGAGTCATCATACAGGAGGGATGATATCACGGTAGTGGGCTGTATAGAAAGGGGCAATGAGTCATCATACAGGAGGGATGATATCACGGTAGTTGGCTGTATAGAAAGGGGCAATGAGTCATCATACAGGAGGGATGATATCACGGTAGTGGATTTTATAGAAAGTGGCAATGAGTCATTATACAGGATTGATGATATCACAGTAGTGAGCTGTATAGAAAGGGGCAATGAGTCAACATGCAGGAGGTATGATATCACGGTAGTGGGCTGTATAGAAATGGGCAATGAGTCATCATACAGGAGGGATGATATCACGGTAGTGGGCTGTATAGAAAGGGGCAATAAGACATCATACAGGAGGGATGATATCACGGTAGTGGGCTGAATAGAAAGGGGCAATGAGTCATCATGCAGGAGGGATGATATCACGGTAGTGGGCTGTATAGAAAGGGGCAATGAGTCATCATACAGGAGGGATGATATCATGGTAGTGGGCTGTATAGAAAGGTGCAATGAGTCATCATGCAGGAGGGATGATATCACGGTAGTGGGCTGTATAGAAAGGGGCATTAAGACATCATACAGGAGGGATGATACCACGGTAGTGGGCTGTATAGAAAGGGGCAATGAGTCATCATACAGGAGGGATGATATCACGGTAGTGGGCTGTATAGAAAGGGGCAATAAGTCATCATGCAGGATGGATGATATCACGGTAGTGGGCTGAATAGAAAGGGGCAATGAGTCATCATGCAGGAGAGATGATATCACGGTAGTGTGCTGTATAGAAAGGGGCAATGAGTCATCATGCAGGAGGGATGATATCACGGTAGTGGGCTGTATAGAAAGGGGCAATGAGTCATCATACAGGAGGGATGATATCACTGAAGTGGGCTGCATAGAAAGGGGCAATGAGTTATCATACAGGAGGGATGATATCACGGTAGTGAGCTGTATAGAAAGGGGCAATGAGTCAACATGCAGGAGGGATGATATCACGGTAGTGGGCTGTATAGAAAGGGACAATGAGTCATCATACAGGAGGGATGATATCACGGTAGTGGGCTGTAGAGAAAGGGGCAATAAGACATCATACAGGAGGGATGATATCAAGGTAGTGGGCTGTATAGAAAGTGGCAATGAGTCATCATACAGGAGAGATGATATCACGGTAGTGGGCAGAATAGAAAGGGGCAATGAGTCATCATACAGGAGGAATGATATCAAGGTAGTGGGCTGTATAGAAAGGGGCAATGAGTCAACATGCAGGAGGGATGATATCACGGTAGTGAGCTGTATAGAAAGGGGCAATGAGTCATCATACAGGAGGAATGATATCACGGTAGTGGGCTGTATAGAAAGGGGCAATGAGTCAACATGCAGGAGGGATGATATCACGGTAGTGAGCTGTATAGAAAGGGGCAATGAGTCAACATGCAGGAGGGATGATATCACGGTCCTGGGCTGTATAGAAAGGGGCAATGAGTCATCATACAGGAGGGATGATATCACGGTAGTGGGCTGTAGAGAAAGGGGCAATAAGACATCATACAGGAGGGATGATATCACGGTAGTGGGCTGTATAGAAAGGGGCAATGAGTCATCATGCAGGAGGGATGATATCAAGGTAGTGGGCTGTATAGATAGGGGCAATGAGTCATCATACAGGGGGGATGATATCACGGTAGTGGGCTGTATAGAAAGGGGCAATGAGTCATCATACAGGGGGGATGATATCACGGTAGTGGGCTGTATAGAAAGTGGCAATGAGTCATCATACAGGAGAGATGATATCACGGTAGTGGGCTGTATAGAATGGGGCAATGAGTCATCATGCAGGAGGGATGATATCAAGGTAGTGGGCTGTATAGATAGGGGCAATGAGTCATCATACAGGGGGGATGATATCACGGTAGTGGGCTGTATAGAAAGGGGCAATGAGTCATCATACAGGGGGGATGATATCACGGTAGTGGGCTGTATAGAAAGGGGCAATGAGTCATCATACAGGAGGGATGATATCACGGTAGTGGGCTGTATAGAATGGGGCAATGAGTCATCATGCAGGAGGGATGATATCAAGGTAGTGGGCTGTATAGATAGGGGCAATGAGTCATCATACAGGGGGGATGATATCACGGTAGTGGGCTGTATAGAAAGGGGCAATGAGTCATCATACAGGGGGGATGATATCACGGTAGTGGGCTGTATAGAAAGGGGCAATGAGTCATCATACAGGAGGGATGATATCACGGTAGTGGGCTGTATAGAAAGGGGCAATGAGTCATCATACAGGAGGGATGATATCACGGTAGTGGGCTGTATAGAAAGGGGCAATGAGTCATCATACAGGGGGGATGATATCACGGTAGTGGTCTGTATAGAAAGGGGCAATCAGACATCATACAGGAGGGATGATATCACGGTAGTGGGCTGTATAGAAAGGGGCAATGAGTCATCATACAGGAGTGATGATATCACGGTAGTGGGCTGAATAGAAAGGGGCAATGAGTCATCATGCAGGAGAGATGATATCACGGTCGTGGGCTGTATAGAAAGGGTCAATGAGTCATCATGCAGGAGGGATGATATCACGGTAGTGGGCTGAATAGAAAGGGGCAATGAGTCATCATGCAGGAGAGATGATATCACGGTCGTGGGCTGTATAGAAAGGGTCAATGAGTCATCATGCAGGAGGGATGATATCACGGTAGTGGGCTGTATAGAAAGGGGCAATTAGTCATCATACAGGAGGGATGATATCACGGTAGTGGGCTGTATAGAAAGCGGCAATGAGTCATCATACAGGAGGGATGATATCACGGTAGTGAGCTGTATAGAAAGAGGCAATGAGTCAACATGCAGGAGGGATGATATCACGGTAGTGGGCTGTATAGAAGGGGCAATGAGTCATCATACAGAAGGAATGATATCACGGTAGTGGGCTGTATATAAAGGGGCAATAAGACATCATACAGGAAGTATGATATCACGGTAGTGGGCTGTATAGAATGGGGCAATGAGTCATCATGCAGGAGGGATGATATCAAGGTAGTGGGCTGTATAGATAGGAGAAATGAGTCATCATACAGGAGGGATGATATCATGGTAGTGGGCATTATAGAAAGGGGCAATGAGTCATCATGCAGGAGGGATGATATCACGGTAGTGGGCTGTATAGAAAGGGGCAATGAGTGATCATACAGGAGGGATGATATCACGGTAGTGGGCTGTATAGAAAGTGGAAATGAGTCATCATCCAGGAGGGATGATATCACGGTAGTGGGCTCTATAGAAAGGGGCACAGTGTCATCATACAGGAGGGATGATATCATGGTAGTGGGCTGTATAGAAAGGGAAATGAGTCATCATACAGGAGCGATGATATCATGGTAGTGGGCTGTATAGAAAGGGGCAACGAGCCATCATGCAGGAGGGATGATATCACAGTAGTGGGCTGTATAGAAAGGGGCAATAAGTCATCATGCAGGAGGGATGATATCACGGTAGTAAGCTGTATAGAATGGGGCAATGAGTCATCATGCAGGAGGGATGATATCAAGGTAGGGGGCTGTATAGAAAGGGGCAATGAGTCATCATACAGGAGGGATGATATCACGGTAGTGGGCTGTATAGAAAGGGGCAATGAGTCATCATGCAGGAGGGATGATATCAAGGTAGTGGGCTGTATAGAAAGGGGCAATGCGTCATCATACTGGAGGGATGATATCACGGTGGTGGGCTGTATAGAAAGGGGCAATGAGTCATCAAGCACGAGGGATGATATCACGGTAGTGGGCTGTATAGAAAGTGGAAATGAGTCATCATTCAGGAGGGATGATATCACGGTAGTGGGCTGTATAGAAAGGGGCACAGAGTCATCATACAGGAGGGATGATATCATGGTCTTGGGTTGTATAGAAAGGGGAAATGAGACATCATACAGGAGGGATGAAATCATGGTAGTGGGTAGTATAGAAAGGGGCAACGAGTCATCATGCAGGAGGGATGATATCACAGTAGTGGGCTGTATAGAAAGGGGCAATAAGTCATCATGCAGGAGGGATGATATCAAGGTAGTGGGCTGTATAGCAAGGTGTAATGAGTCATCATACAGGAGGGATAATATCACGGTGGTGGGCTGTATAGAAAGGGGCAATGAGTCATCAAGCACGAAGGATGATATCACGGTATTGGGCTGTATATAAAGGGGAAATGAGTCATCATTCAGGAGGGATGATATCACGGTAGTGGGCTGTATAGAAAGGGGCACAGAGTCATCAAACAGGAGGGATAATATCATGGTAGTGGGCTGTATCGAAAGGGGAATAGAGTCATCATACAGGAGGGATGATATCATGGTAGTCGGCTGTATAGAAAGGGGCAATGAGTCATCATGCAGGAGGGATGATATCACAGTAGTGGGTTGTATAGAAAGGGGCAATGAGTCATCATGCAGGAGGGATGATATCAAGGGAGTGGGCTGAATAGAAAGGGGCAATGAGTCATCATACATGAGGAATGATATCACGGTAGTGGGCTGTATAGAAAGGGGCAATGAGTCATCATACAGGAGGGATGATATCACGGTAGTGGGTTGTATAGAAAGGGGCAATGAGTCATCATACAGGAGGGATGATATCACGGTAGTGGGCTTTATAGAAAGGGGCAATGAGTCATCATACAGGATTGATGATATCACGGTAGTGAGCTGTATAGAAAGGGGCAATGAGTCATCATACAGGAGGGATGATATCATGGTAGTGGGCTGTATAGAAAGGGGCAATGAGTCATCATGCAGGAGGGATGATATCACAGTAGTGGATTGTATAGAAAGGGGCAATGAGTCATCATGCAGGAGGGATGATATCACTGGAGTGGGCTGAATAGAAAGGGGCAATGAGTCATCATACAGGAGGGATGATATCACGGCAGTGGGCTGTATAGAAAGGGGCAATGAGTCATCATACAGGAGGGATGATATCACGGTAGTGGGCTGTATAGAAAGGGGCAATGAGTCATCATACAGGAGGGATGATATCACGGTAGTGGATTTTATAGAAAGTGGCAATGAGTCATCATTCAGGATTGATGATATCACGGTATTGAGCTGTATAGAAAGGGGCAATGAGTCAACATGCAGGAGGTATGATATCACGGTAGTGGGCTGTAAAGAAATGGGCAATGAGTCATCATACAGGATGGATGATATCACGGTAGTGGGCTGTATAGAAAGGGGCAATAAGACATCATACAGGAGGGATGATATCACTGTAGTGGGCTGTATAGAAAGGGGCAATGAGTCATCATGCAGGAGGGAGGATATCAAGGTAGTGGGCTGTATAGAAAGGGGTAATGAGTCAATCATACAGGAGGGATGATATCACAGTAGTGGGCTGTATAGAAAGTGGCAATGAGTCATCATGCAGGAGGGATGATATCACGGTAGTGGGCTGTATAGAAAGGGGCAATGAGTCATCATACAGGAGGGATGATATCATGGTAGTGGGCTGTATAGAAAGGGGCAATGAGTCATCATGCAGGAGGGATGATATCACAGTAGTGGGTTGTATAGAAAGGGGCAATGAGTCATCATGCAGGAGGGATGATATCACGGGAGTGGGCTGAATAGAAAGGGGCAACGAGTCATCATACAGGAGGGATGATATCACGGTAGTGGGCTGTATAGAAAGGGGCAATGAGTCATCATACAGGAGGGATGATATCACGGTAGTGGGCTGTATAGAAAGGGGCAATGAGTCATCATACAGGAGGGATGATATCACGGTAGTGGGCTGTATAGAAATGGGCAATGAATCATCATACAGGAGGGATGATATCACGGTAGTGGGCTGTATAGAAAGGGGCAATAAGACATCATACAGGAGGGATGAAATCACTGTAGTTGGCTGTATAGAAAGGGGCAATGAGTCATCATGCAGGAGGGAGGATATCAAGGTAGTGGGCTGTATAGAAAGGGGCAATGAGTCAATCATACAGGAGGGATGATATCACGGTAGTGGGCTGTATAGAAAGTGGCATTGAGTCATCATGCAGGAGGGATGATATCACGGTAGTGGGCTGTATAGAAAGGGGCAATGAGTCATCATACAGGAGTGATGATATCACGGTGGTGGGCTGTATAGAAAGGGGCAATGAGTCATCATGCAGGAGGGATGATATCACGGTAGTGGGCTGTATAGAAAGGGGCAATGAGTCATCATACAGGAGGGATGATATCACAATAGCGGGCTTTATAGAAAGGGGCAATGAGTCATCATACAGGAGGGATGATATCACGGTAGTGAGCTGTATAGAAAGGGCAATGAGTCAACATGCAGGAGGGATGATATCACGGTAGTGGGCTGTATAGAAAGGGGCAATGAGTCATCATACAGGAGGGATGATATCACGGTAGTGGGCTGTATAGAAAGGGGCAATAAGACATCATACAGGAGGGATGACATCACGGTAGTGGGCTGTATAGAAAGGGGCAATGAGTCATCATGCAGGAGGGGGGATATCAAGGTACTGGGCTGTATAGAAAGGGGCAATGAGTCATCATACAGGAGGGATGATATCATGGTAGTGGGCTATATAGAAAGGGGCAATAAGATATCATGCAGGAGGGATGATATCATGGTAGTGGGCTGAATAGAAAGGGGCAATGAGTCATCATGCAGGAGGGATGATATCACGGTAGTGGGCTGTATAGAAAGGGGCAATGAGTCATCATACAGGAGGGATGATATCACGATAGTGGGCTTTATAGAAAGGGGCAATGAGTCATCATACAGGTGGGATGATATCACGGTAGTGAGCTGTGTAGAAAGTGGCAATGAGTCAATATGCAGGAGGGATGATATCGCGGTAGTGGGCTGTATAGAAAGGGGCAATGAGTCATCATACAGGAGGGATGATATCACGGTAGTGGGCTGTATAGAAAGTGGCAATGACTCATCATGCAGGAGGGATGATATCAAGGTAGTGGGCTGTATAGAAAGGGGCAATGAGTCATCATACAGGAGGGATGATATCAAGGTAGTGGGCTGTATAGAATGGGGCAATGAGTCATCATACAGGAGGGATGATATCACGGTAGTGGGCTGTACAGAAAGGGGCAATGAGTCATCATACAGGTGGGATGATATCACGGTGGTGGGCTGTATAGAAAGGGGAAATGAGTCATCATGCACGAGGGATGATATCACGGTAGTGGGCTGTATAGAAAGGGGAAATGAGTCATCATTCAGGAGGGATGATATCACGGTAGTGGGCTGTATAGAAAGGGGTAATGAGTCATCATGCAGGAGGGATGATATCACGGTTGTGGGCTGAATCGAAAGTGGCAATGAGTCATCATGCAGGAGGGATGATATCACGGTAGTGGGCTGTATAGAAAGGGGCAATGAGTCATCATACAGGAGGGATGATATCACGGTAGTGAGCTGTATAGAAAGGGCAATGAGTCAACATGCAGGAGGGATGGTATCACGGTAGTGGGCTGTATAGAAAGGGGCAATGTGTCATCATACAGGAGGGATGATATCACGGTAGTGGGCTGTATAGAAAGGGGCAATAAGACATCATACAGGAGGGATGACATCACGGTAGTGGGCTGTATAGAAAGGGGCAATGAGTCATCATGCAGGAGGGGGGATATCAAGGTAGTGGGCTGTATAGAAAGGGGCAATGAGTCATCATACAGGATGGATGATATCATGGTAGTGGGCTATATAGAAAGGGGCAATAAGATATCATACAGGAGGGATGATATCACGGTAGTGGGCTGTATAGAAAGAGGCAATGAGTCATCATACAGGAGGGATGATATCACGGTAGTGGGCTGTATACAAAGTGGCAATTAGTCATCATACAGGAGGGATGATATCACGGTGGTGGGCTGTATAGAAAGGGGCAATGAGTCATCATGCACGAGGGATGATATCACGGTAGTGGGCTGTATAGAAAGGGGAAATGAGTCATCATTCAGGAGGGATGATATCACGGTAGTGGGCTGTATAGAAAGGGGCAATGGGTCATCATACAGGAGGGATGATATCACGGTGGTGGGCTGTATAGAAAGGGGCAATGAGTCATCATGCAGGAGGGATGATATCACGGTAGTTGGCTGTATAGAAAGGGGCAAAGGGTCATCATGCAGGAGGGATGATATCATGGTAGTGGGCTGAATAGAAAGGGGCAATGAGTCATCATGCAGGAGGGATGATATCACGGTAGTGGGCTGTATAGAAAGGGGCAATGAGTCATCATACAGGAGGGATGATATCACGATAGTGGGCTTTATAGAAAGGGGCAATGAGTCATCATACAGGTGGGATGATATCACGGTAGTGAGCTGTGTAGAAAGTGGCAATGAGTCAATATGCAGGAGGGATGATATCACGGTAGTGGGCTGTATAGAAAGGGGCAATGAGTCATCATACAGGAGGGATGATATCACGGTAGTGGGCTGTATAGAAAGGGGCAATAAGACATCATACAGGAGGGATGATATCACGGTAGTGGGCTGTATAGAAAGTGGCAATGACTCATCATGCAGGAGGGATGATATCAAGGTAGTGGGCTGTATAGAAAGGGGCAATGAGTCATCATACAGGAGGGATGATATCAAGGTAGTGGGCTGTATAGAATGGGGCAATGAGTCATCATACAGGAGGGATGATATCACGGTAGTGGGCTGTATAGAAAGGGGCAATAATTCATCATACAGGAGGGATGATATCACGGTAATGGGCTGTATACAAAGGGGCAATGAGTCATCATACAGGAGGGATGATATCACGGTAGTGGGCTGTATAGAAAGGGGCAATGAGTCATCATACAGGTGGGATGATATCACGGTGGTGGGCTGTATAGAAAGGGGAAATGAGTCATCATGCACGAGGGATGATATCACGGTAGTGGGCTGTATAGAAAGGGGAAATGAGGCATCATTCAGGAGGGATGATATCACGGTAGTGGGCTGTATAGAAAGGGGTAATGAGTCATCATACAGGAGGGATGATATCACGGTGGTGGGCTGTATAGAAAGGGGCAATGATTCATCATGCAGAAGGGATGATATCACGGTAGTGGGATGTATAGAAAGGTGCAATGAGTCATCAAGCAGGATGGATGATATCACGGTTGTGGGCTGAATCGAAAGTGGCAATGAGTCATCATGCAGGAGGGATGATATCACGGTAGTGGGCTGTATAGAAAGGGGCAATGAGTCATCATACATGAGGGATGATAACACGATAGTGGGCTTTATAGAAAGGGGCAATGAGTCATCATACAGGAGGTATGATATCACGGTAGTGAGCTGTATAGAAAGGGGCAATGAGTCAATATGCAGGATGGATGATATCACGGTAGTGGACTGTATAGAAAGGGGCAATGAGTCATCATACAGGAGGGATGATATCACGATAGTGGGCTGTGTAGAAAGGGGCAATAAGACATCATAAAGGAGGGATGATATCACGGTACTGGGCTGTATAGAAAGTGGCAATGAGTCATCATGCAGTAGGGATGATATCAAGGTAGTGGGCTGTATAGAAAGGGGCAATGAGTCATCATACAGGAGGGATGATATCAAGGTAGTGGGCTGTATAGAAAGGGGCAATGAGTCATCATACAGGAGGGATGATATCACGGTAGTGGGCTGTATAGAAAGGGGCAATGAGTCATCATACAGGAGGGATGATATCACAGTAGTGGGCTGTATAGAAAGGGGCAATGAGTCATCATGCACGAGAGATGATATCACGGTAGTGGGCTATATAGAAAGGGGAAATGAGTCATCATTCAGGAGGGATGATATCACGGTAGTGGGCTGTATAGAAAGGGGCACAGAGTCATCATACAGGAGGGATGATATCATGGTAGTGGGCTGTATAGAAAGGGGAAATGAGTCATCATACAGGAGGGATGATATCATGGTAGTGGGTTGTATAGAAAGGGGCAATGAGTCATCATGCAGGAGGGATGATATCAAAGTAGTGGGCTGTATAGAAAGGGTCAATGAGTCATCATGCAGGAGGGATGATATCACGGTAGTGGGCTGAATAAAAAGGGGCAATGAGTCATCATACAGGAGGGATGATATCACGGTAGTGGGCTGTATAGAAAGGGGCAATAAGACATCATACAGGAGGGATGATATCACGGTAGTGGGCTGAATAGAAAGGGGCAATGAGTCATCATACAGGAGGTATGATATCACGGTAGTGGGCTATATAGAAAGGGGAAATAATACATCATATAGGAGGGATGATATCACGGTAGTGTGCTGTATAGCAAGGGGCAACGAGTCATCATACAGGAGGGATTATATCACGGTAGTGGGCTGTATACAAAGGGGCAATGAGTCATCATGCAGGAGGGATGATATCACGGTAGTGGGCTGTATAGAAAGGGGCAATAAGACATCATAAAGGAGGGATGATATCACGGTACTGGGCTGTATAGAAAGTGGCAATGAGTCATCATGCAGTAGGGATGATATCAAGGTAGTGGGCTGTATAGAAAGGGGCAATGAGTCATCATAGAGGAGGGATGATATCACGGTAGTGGGCTGTATAGAAAGGGGCAATGAGTCATCATACAGGAGGGATGATATCACAGTAGTGGGCTGTATAGAAAGGGGCAATGAGTCATCATGCACGAGAGATGATATCACGGTAGTGAGCTGTATAGAAAGGGGCAATGAGTCAACATGCAGGAGGGATGATATCACGGTCCTGGGCTGTATAGAAAGGGGCAATGAGTCATCATACAGGAGGGATGATATCACGGTAGTGAGCTGTATAGAAAGTGGCAATGAGTCATCATGCAGTAGCGATGATATCAAGGTAGTGGGCTGTATAGAAAGGGGCAATGAGTCATCATACAGGAGGGATGATATCACGGTAGTGGGCTGTATAGAAAGGGGCAATGAGTCATCATACAGGAGGGATGATATCACAGTAGTGGGCTGTATAGAAAGGGGCAATGAGTCATCATGCACGAGAGATGATATCACGGTAGTGAGCTGTATAGAAAGGGGCAATGAGTCAACATGCAGGAGGGATGATATCACGGTCCTGGGCTGTATAGAAAGGGGCAATGAGTCATCATACAGGAGGGATGATATCACGGTAGTGGGCTGTAGAGAAAGGGGCAATAAGACATCATACAGGAGGTATGATATCACGGTAGTGGGCTGTATAGAAATGGGCAATGAGTCATCATACAGGAGGGATGATATCACGGTAGTGGGCTGTATAGAAAGGGGCAATAAGACATCATACAGGAGGGATGATATCACTGTAGTGGGCTGTATAGAAAGGGGCAATGAGTCATCATGCAGGAGGGAGGATATCAGGGTAGTGGGCTGTATAGAAAGGGGCAATGTGTCAATCATACAGGAGGGATGATATCACGGTAGTGGACTGTATAGAAAGTGGCAATGAGTCATCATGCAGGAGGGATGATATCACGGTAGTGGGCTGTATAGAAAGGGGCAATGAGTCATCATACAGCAGGGATGATATCATGGTAGTGGGCTGTATAGAAAGGTGCAATGAGTCATCATGCAGGAGGGATGATATCACGGTAGTGGGCTGTATAGAAAGGGGCAATAAGACATCATACAGGAGGGATGATATCACGGTAGTGGGCTGTATAGAAAGGGGCAATTAGTCATCATACAGGAGGGATGATATCACGGTAGTGGGCTCTATAGAAAGGGGCAATGAGTCATCATGCAGGATGGATGATATCACGGTAGTGGGCTGAATAGAAAGGGGCAATGAGTCATCATGCAGGAGAGATGATATCACGGTAGTGTGCTGTATAGAAAGGGGCAATGTGTCATCATGCAGGAGGGATGATATCACGGTAGTGGGCTGTATAGAAAGGGGACAATGAGTCATCATACAGGAGGGATGATATCACTGAAGTAGGCTGCATAGAAAGGGGCAATGAGTCATTATACAGGAGGGATGATATCACGGTAGTGAGCTGTATAGAAAGGGGCAATGAGTCAACATGCAGGAGGGATGATATCACGGTCCTGGGCTGTATAGAAAGGGGCAATGAGTCATCATACATGAGGGATGATATCACGGTAGTGGGCTGTAGAGAAAGGGGCAATAAGACATCATACAGGAGGGATGATATCACGGTAGTGGGCTGTATAGAAAGGGGCAATGAGTCATCATGCAGGAGGGATGATATCAAGGTAGTGGGCTGTATAGAAAGTGGCAATGAGTCATCATACAGGAGAGATGATATCACGGTAGTAGGCTGAATAGAAAGGGGCAATGAGTCATCATACAGGAGTGATGATATCACGGTAGTGGGCTGTATAGAAAGGGGCAATGAGTCATCATACAGGAGGAAAGATATCACGGTAGTAGGCTGAATAGAAAGGGGCAATGAGTCATCATACAGGAGGGATGATATCACGGTAGTGGGCTGTATAGAAAGGGGCAATGAGTCATCATACAGGAGAGATGATATCACGGTAGTAGGCTGAATAGAAAGGGGCAATGAGTCATCATACAGGAGGGATGATATCACGGTAGTGGGCTGTATAGAAAGGGGCAATGAGTCATCATGCAGGAGAGATGATATCACGGTAGTGGGCTGTATAGAAAGGGGAAATCAGACATCATACAGGAGGGATGATATCACGGTAGTGGGCTGTATAGAAAGGAGCAATGAGTCATCATACAGGAGGGATGATATCACGGTAGTGGGCTGTATAGAAAGGGGCAATGAGTCATCATGCAGGAGGGATGATATCACGGCAGTGGGCTGAATAGAAAGGGGCAATGAGTCATCATGCAGGAGAGATGATATCACGGTCGTGGGCTGTATAGAAAGGGTCAATGAGTCATCATGCAGGAGGGATGATATCACGGTAGTGGGCTGTATAGAAAGGGGCAATGAGTCATCATACAGGAGGGATGATATCACGGTAGTGGGCTGTATAGAAAGCGGCAATGAGTCATCATACAGGAGGGATGATATCACGGCAGTGAGCTGTATAGAAAGCGGCAATGAGTCAACATGCAGGAGGGATGATATCACGGTAGTGGGCTGTATAGAAGGGGCAATGAGTCATCATACAGGAGAAATGATATCACGGTAGTGGGCTGTATATAAAGGGGCAATAAGACATCATACAGGAAGGTTGATATCACGGTAGTGGGCTGTATAGAATGGGGCAATGAGTCATCATGCAGGAGCGATGATATCAAGGTAGTGGGCTGTATAGATAGGGGCAATGAGTCATCATACAGGAGGGATGACATCATGGTAGTGGGCTGTATAGAAAGGGGGAATGAGTCATCATGCAGGAGGGATGATATCACGGTAGTGGGCTGTATAGGAAGGGGCAATGAGTGATCATACAGGAGGGATGATATCACGGTAGTGGGCTGTATAGAAAGGGGCAATAAGTCATCATACTGGAGGGATGATATCACGGTGGTGGGCTGTATAGAAAGGGGCAATGAGTCATCAAGCACGAGGGATGATATCACGGTAGTGGGCTGTATAGAAAGTGGAAATGAGTCATCATTCAGGAGGGATGATATCACGGTAGTGGGCTGTATAGAAAGGGGCACAGTGTCATCATACAGGAGGGATGATATCATGGTAGTGGGCTGTATAGAAAGCGGAAATGAGTCATCATACAGGAGGGATGATATCATGGTAGTGGGCTGTATAGAAAGGGGCAACGAGCCATCATGCAGGAGGGATGATATCACAGTAGTGGGCTGTATAGAAAGGGGCAATAAGTCATCATGCAGGAGGGATGATATCAAGGTAGTGGGCTGTATAGAAAGGGGAAATGAGTCATCATACAGGAAGGATGATATCACGGTAGTGGGCTGTATAGAAAGGTGCAATGAGTCATCATACAGGAGGGATGATATCACAGTAGTGGGCTGTATAGAAAGGGGCAATAAGTCATCATGCAGGAGGGATGATATCACGGTAGTGGGCTGTATAGAAAGGGGCAATGAGTCATCATACAGGAGGGAAGATATCACGGTAGTGGGCTGTATAGAAAGGGGCAATGAGTCATCATGCAGGAGGGATGATATCACGGTAGTGGGCTGTATAGAAAGAGGCAATGAGTCATCATTCAGGAGGGATGATATCACCGTAGTGGGCTTTATAGAAAGGGGCAATGAGTCATCATACAGGAGGGATGATATCACGGTAGTGGGTTGTATAGAAAGGGGCAATGAGTCATCATGCAGGAGGGATGATATCACGGGAGTGGGCTGAAAAGAAAGGGGCAATGAGTCATCATACAGGAGGCATGATATCACGGTAGTGGGCTGTATAGAAAGGGGCAATGAGTCATCATACAGGAGGGATGATATCACGGTAGTGGGCTGTATAGAAAGGGGCAATGAGTCATCATACAGGAGGCATGATATCACGGTAGTGGATTTTATAGAAAGTGGCAATGAGTCATCATACAGGATTGATGATATCACGGTAGTGAGCTGTATAGAAAGGGGCAATGAGTCAACATGCAGGAGGTATGATATCACGGTAGTTGGCTGTATAGAAATGGGCAATGAGTCATCATACAGGAGGGATGATATCACGGTAGTGGGCTGTATAGAAAGGGGCAATGAGTCATCATGCAGGAGGGATGATATCACGGGAGTGGGCTGAATAGAAAGGGGCAATGAGTCATCATGCAGGAGGGATGATATCACGGTAGTGGGCTGTAAAGAAAGGGGCAATGAGTCATCATACAGGAGGGATGATATCACGGTAGTGTGCTGTATAGAAAGGGGCAATGAGTCATCATACAGGAGGCATGATATCACGGTAGTGGATTTTATAGAAAGTGGCAATGAGTCATCATACAGGATTGATGATATCACGGTAGTGAGCTGTATAGAAAGGGGCATTGAGTCAACATGCAGGAGGTATGATATCACGGTAGTGGGCTGTATAGAAATGGGCAATGAGTCATCATACAGGAGGGATGATATCACGGTAGTGGGCTGTATAGAAAGGGGCAATAAGACATCATACAGGAGGGATGATATCACTGTAGTGGGCTGTATAGAAAGGGGCAATGAGTCATCATGCAGGAGGGAGGATATCAAGGTAGTGGGCTGTATAGAAAGGGGCAATGTGTCAATCATACAGGAGGGATGATATCACGGTAGTGGACTGTATAGAAAGTGGCAATGAGTCATCATGCAGGAGTGATGATATCACGGTAGTGGGCTGTATAGAAAGGGGCAATGAGTCATCATACAGGAGGGATGATATCACGGTAGTGGGCTGTATAGAAAGGTGCAATGAGTCATCATGCAGGAGGGATGATATCACGGTAGTGGGCTGTATAGAAAGGGGCAATAAGACATCATACAGGAGGGATGATATCACGGTAGTGGGCTGTATAGAAAGGGGCAATGAGTCATCATACAGGAGGAATGATATCACGGTAGTGGGCTGTATAGAAAGGGGCAATGAGTCATCATGCAGGATGGATGATATCACGGTAGTGGGCTGAATAGAAAGGGGCAATGAGTCATCATGCAGGAGAGATGATATCACGGTAGTGTGCTGTATAGAAAGGGGCAATGAGTCATCATGCAGGAGGGATGATATCACGGTAGTGGGCTGTATAGAAAGGGGCAATGAGTCATCATACAGGAGGGATGATATCACTGAAGTAGGCTGCATAGAAAGGGGCAATGAGTCATCATACAGGAGGGATGATATCACGGTAGTGAGCTGTATAGAAAGGGGCAATGAGTCAACATGCAGGAGGGATGATATCACGGTCCTGGGCTGTATAGCAAGGGGCAATGAGTCATCATACAGGAGGGATGATATCACGGTAGTGGGCTGTAGAGAAAGGGGCAATAAGAAATCATACAGGAGGGATGATATCACGGTAGTGGGCTGTATAGAAAGGGGCAATGAGTCATCATGCAGGAGGGATGATATCAAGGTAGTGGGCTGTATAGAAAGTGGCAATGAGTCATCATACAGGAGAGATGATATCACGGTCGTGGGCTGAATAGAAAGGGGCAATGAGTCATCATACAGGAGAGATGATATCACGGTAGTGGGCTGAATAGAAAGGGGCAATGAGTCATCATACAGGAGTGATGATATCACGGTAGTGGGCTGTATAGAAAGGGGCAATGAGTCATCATACAGGAGGAATGATATCACGGTAGTGGGCTGTATAGAAAGGGGCAATGAGTCATCATACAGGAGGGATGATATCACGGTAGTGGTCTGTATAGAAAGGGGCAATCAGACATCATACAGGAGGGATGATATCACGGTAGTGGGCTGAATAGAAAGGGGCAATGAGTCATCATGCAGGAGAGATGATATCACGGTCGTGGGCTGTATAGAAAGGGTCAATGAGTCATCATGCAGGAGGGATGATATCACGGTAGTGGGCTGTATAGAAAGGGGCAATTAGTCATCATACAGGAGGGATGATATCACGGTAGTGGGCTGTATAGAAAGCGGCAATGAGTCATCATACAGGAGGGATGATATCACGGTAGTGAGCTGTATAGAAAGAGGCAATGAGTCAACATGCAGGAGGGATGATATCACGGTAGTGGGCTGTATAGAAGGGGCAATGAGTCATCATACAGAAGGAATGATATCACGGTAGTGGGCTGTATATAAAGGGGCAATAAGACATCATACAGGAAGGATGATATCACGGTAGTGGGCTGTATAGAATGGGGCAATGAGTCATCATGCAGGAGGGATGATATCAAGGTAGTGGGCTGTATAGATAGGGGCAATGAGTCATCATACAGGAGGGATGATATCATGGTAGTGGGCTGTATAGAAAGGGGCAATGAGTCATCATGCAGGAGGGATGATATCACGGTAGTGGGCTGTATAGAAAGGGGCAATGAGTGATCATACAGGAGGGATGATATCACGGTAGTGGGCTGTATAGAAAGGGGCAATAAGTCATCATACTGGAGGGATGATATCACGGTGGTGGGCTGTATAGAAAGGGGCAATGAGTCATCAAGCACGAGGGATGATATCACGGTAGTGGGCTGTATAGAAAGTGGAAATGAGTCATCATCCAGGAGGGATGATATCACGGTAGTGGGCTCTATAGAAAGGGGCACAGTGTCATCATACAGGAGGGATGATATCATGGTAGTGGGCTGTATAGAAAGGGAAATGAGTCATCATACAGGAGCGATGATATCATGGTAGTGGGCTGTATAGAAAGGGGCAACGAGCCATCATGCAGGAGGGATGATATCACAGTAGTGGGCTGTATAGAAAGGGGCAATAAGTCATCATGCAGGAGGGATGATATCACGGTAGTAAGCTGTATAGAATGGGGCAATGAGTCATCATGCAGGAGGGATGATATCAAGGTAGGGGGCTGTATAGAAAGGGGCAATGAGTCATCATACAGGAGGGATGATATCACGGTAGTGGGCTGTATAGAAAGGGGCAATGAGTCATCATGCAGGAGGGATGATATCAAGGTAGTGGGCTGTATAGAAAGGGGCAATGCGTCATCATACTGGAGGGATGATATCACGGTGGTGGGCTGTATAGAAAGGGGCAATGAGTCATCAAGCACGAGGGATGATATCACGGTAGTGGGCTGTATAGAAAGTGGAAATGAGTCATCATTCAGGAGGGATGATATCACGGTAGTGGGCTGTATAGAAAGGGGCACAGAGTCATCATACAGGAGGGATGATATCATGGTCTTGGGTTGTATAGAAAGGGGAAATGAGACATCATACAGGAGGGATGAAATCATGGTAGTGGGTAGTATAGAAAGGGGCAACGAGTCATCATGCAGGAGGGATGATATCACAGTAGTGGGCTGTATAGAAAGGGGCAATAAGTCATCATGCAGGAGGGATGATATCAAGGTAGTGGGCTGTATAGCAAGGGGTAATGAGTCATCATACAGGAGGGATAATATCACGGTGGTGGGCTGTATAGAAAGGGGCAATGAGTCATCAAGCACGAAGGATGATATCACGGTATTGGGCTGTATATAAAGGGGAAATGAGTCATCATTCAGGAGGGATGATATCACGGTAGTGGGCTGTATAGAAAGGGGCACAGAGTCATCAAACAGGAGGGATAATATCATGGTAGTGGGCTGTATCGAAAGGGGAATAGAGTCATCATACAGGAGGGATGATATCATGGTAGTGGGCTGTATAGAAAGGGGCAATGAGTCATCATGCAGGAGGGATGATATCACAGTAGTGGGTTGTATAGAAAGGGGCAATGAGTCATCATGCAGGAGGGATGATATCAAGGGAGTGGGCTGAATAGAAAGGGGCAATGAGTCATCATACTGGAGGAATGATATCACGGTAGTGGGCTGTATAGAAAGGGGCAATGAGTCATCATACAGGAGGGATGATATCACGGTAGTGGGTTGTATAGAAAGGGGCAATGAGTCATCATACAGGAGGGATGATATCACGGTAGTGGGCTTTATAGAAAGGGGCAATGAGTCATCATACAGGATTGATGATATCACGGTAGTGAGCTGTATAGAAAGGGGCAATGAGTCATCATACAGGAGGGATGATATCATGGTAATGGGCTGTATAGAAAGGGGCAATGAGTCATCATGCAGGAGGGATGATATCACAGTAGTGGATTGTATAGAAAGGGGCAATGAGTCATCATGCAGGAGGGATGATATCACTGGAGTGGGCTGAATAGAAAGGGGCAATGAGTCATCATACAGGAGGGATGATATCACGGCAGTGGGCTGTATAGAAAGGGGCAATGAGTCATCATACAGGAGGGATGATATCACGGTAGTGGGCTGTATAGAAAGGGGCAATGAGTCATCATACAGGAGGGATGATATCACGGTAGTGGATTTTATAGAAAGTGGCAATGAGTCATCATTCAGGATTGATGATATCACGGTAGTGAGCTGTATAGAAAGGGGCAATGAGTCAACATGCAGGAGGTATGATATCACGGTAGTGGGCTGTAAAGAAATGGGCAATGAGTCATCATACAGGATGGATGATATCACGGTAGTGGGCTGTATAGAAAGGGGCAATAAGACATCATACAGGAGGGATGATATCACTGTAGTGGGCTGTATAGAAAGGGGCAATGAGTCATCATGCAGGAGGGAGGATATCAAGGTAGTGGGCTGTATAGAAAGGGGTAATGAGTCAATCATACAGGAGGGATGATATCACGGTAGTGGGCTGTATAGAAAGTGGCAATGAGTCATCATGCAGGAGGGATGATATCACGGTAGTGGGCTGTATAGAAAGGGGCAATGAGTCATCATACAGGAGGGATGATATCATGGTAGTGGGCTGTATAGAAAGGGGCAATGAGTCATCATGCAGGAGGGATGATATCACAGTAGTGGGTTGTATAGAAAGGGGCAATGAGTCATCATGCAGGAGGGATGATATCACGGGAGTGGGCTGAATAGAAAGGGGCAACGAGTCATCATACAGGAGGGATGATATCACGGTAGTGGGCTGTATAGAAAGGGGCAATGAGTCATCATACAGGAGGGATGATATCACGGTAGTGGGCTGTATAGAAAGGGGCAATGAGTCATCATACAGGAGGGATGATATCACGGTAGTGGGCTGTATAGAAATGGGCAATGAATCATCATACAGGAGGGATGATATCACGGTAGTGGGCTGTATAGAAAGGGGCAATAAGACATCATACAGGAGGGATGAAATCACTGTAGTTGGCTGTATAGAAAGGGGCAATGAGTCATCATGCAGGAGGGAGGATATCAAGGTAGTGGGCTGTATAGAAAGGGGCAATGAGTCAATCATACAGGAGGGATGATATCACGGTAGTGGGCTGTATAGAAAGTGGCATTGAGTCATCATGCAGGAGGGATGATATCACGGTAGTGGGCTGTATAGAAAGGGGTAATGAGTCATCATGCAGGAGGGATGATATCACGGTAGTGGGCTGTATAGAAAGGGGCAATGAGTCATCATGCAGGAGGGATGATATCACGGTAGTGGGCTGTATAGAAAGGGGCAATGAGTCATCATACAGGAGGGATGATATCACAATAGCGGGCTTTATAGAAAGGGGCAATGAGTCATCATACAGGAGGGATGATATCACGGTAGTGAGCTGTATAGAAAGGGCAATGAGTCAACATGCAGGAGGGATGATATCACGGTAGTGGGCTGTATAGAAAGGGGCAATGAGTCATCATACAGGAGGGATGATATCACGGTAGTGGGCTGTATAGAAAGGGGCAATAAGACATCATACAGGAGGGATGACATCACGGTAGTGGGCTGTATAGAAAGGGGCAATGAGTCATCATGCAGGAGGGGGGATATCAAGGTACTGGGCTGTATAGAAAGGGGCAATGAGTCATCATACAGGAGGGATGATATCATGGTAGTGGGCTATATAGAAAGGGGCAATAAGATATCATGCAGGAGGGATGATATCATGGTAGTGGGCTGAATAGAAAGGGGCAATGAGTCATCATGCAGGAGGGATGATATCACGGTAGTGGGCTGTATAGAAAGGGGCAATGAGTCATCATACAGGAGGGATGATATCACGATAGTGGGCTTTATAGAAAGGGGCAATGAGTCATCATACAGGTGGGATGATATCACGGTAGTGAGCTGTGTAGAAAGTGGCAATGAGTCAATATGCAGGAGGGATGATATCGCGGTAGTGGGCTGTATAGAAAGGGGCAATGAGTCATCATACAGGAGGGATGATATCACGGTAGTGGGCTGTATAGAAAGTGGCAATGACTCATCATGCAGGAGGGATGATATCAAGGTAGTGGGCTGTATAGAAAGGGGCAATGAGTCATCATACAGGAGGGATGATATCAAGGTAGTGGGCTGTATAGAATGGGGCAATGAGTCATCATACAGGAGGGATGATATCACGGTAGTGGGCTGTATAGAAAGGGGCAATAAGTCATCATACAGGAGGGATGATATCACGGTAATGGGCTGTATACAAAGGGGCAATGAGTCATCATACAGGAGGGATGATATCACGGTAGTGGGCTGTATAGAAAGGGGCAATGAGTCATCATACAGGTGGGATGATATCACGGTGGTGGGCTGTATAGAAAGGGGAAATGAGTCATCATGCACGAGGGATGATATCACGGTAGTGGGCTGTATAGAAAGGGGAAATGAGTCATCATTCAGGAGGGATGATATCACGGTAGTGGGCTGTATAGAAAGGGGTAATGAGTCATCATACAGGAGGGATGATATCACGGTGGTGGGCTGTATAGAAAGGGGCAATGAGTCATCATGCAGAAGGGATGATATCACGGTAGTGGGATGTATAGAAAGGGGCAATGAGTCATCATGCAGGAGGGATGATATCACGGTTGTGGGCTGAATCGAAAGTGGCAATGAGTCATCATGCAGGAGGGATGATATCACGGTAGTGGGCTGTATAGAAAGGGGCAATGAGTCATCATACAGGAGGGATAATATCACGGTAGTGAGCTGTATAGAAAGGGCAATGAGTCAACATGCAGGAGGGATGATATCACGGTAGTGGGCTGTATAGAAAGGGGCAATGTGTCATCATACAGGAGGGATGATATCACGGTAGTGGGCTGTATAGAAAGGGGCAATAAGACATCATACAGGAGGGATGACATCACGGTAGTGGGCTGTATAGAAAGGGGCAATGAGTCATCATGCAGGAGGGGGGATATCAAGGTAGTGGGCTCTATAGAAAGGGGCAATGAGTCATCATACAGGAGGGATGATATCATGGTAGTGGGCTATATAGAAAGGGGCAATAAGATATCATACAGGAGGGATGATATCACGGTAGTGGGCTGTATAGAAAGGGGCAATGAGTCATCATACAGGAGGGATGATATCACGGTAGTGGGCTGTATACAAAGTGGCAATTAGTCATCATACAGGAGGGATGATATCACGGTGGTGGGCTGTATAGAAAGGGGCAATGAGTCATCATGCACGAGGGATGATATCACGGTAGTGGGCTGTATAGAAAGGGGAAATGAGTCATCATTCAGGAGGGATGATATCACGGTAGTGGGCTGTATAGAAAGGGGCAATGGGTCATCATACAGGAGGGATGATATCACGGTGGTGGGCTGTATAGAAAGGGGCAATGAGTCATCATGCAGGAGGGATGATATCACGGTAGTTGGCTGTATAGAAAGGGGCAAAGGGTCATCATGCAGGAGGGATGATATCATGGTAGTGGGCTGAATAGAAAGGGGCAATGAGTCATCATGCAGGAGGGATGATATCACGGTAGTGGGCTGTATAGAAAGGGGCAATGAGTCATCATACAGGAGGGATGATATCACGATAGTGGGCTTTATAGAAAGGGGCAATGAGTCATCATACAGGTGGGATGATATCACGGTAGTGAGCTGTGTAGAAAGTGGCAATGAGTCAATATGCAGGAGGGATGATATCACGGTAGTGGGCTGTATAGAAAGGGGCAATGAGTCATCATACAGGAGGGATGATATCACGGTAGTGGGCTGTATAGAAAGGGGCAATAAGACATCATACAGGAGGGATGATATCACGGTAGTGGGCTGTATAGAAAGTGGCAATGACTCATCATGCAGGAGGGATGATATCAAGGTAGTGGGCTGTATAGAAAGGGGCAATGAGTCATCATACAGGAGGGATGATATCAAGGTAGTGGGCTGTATAGAATGGGGCAATGAGTCATCATACAGGAGGGATGATATCACGGTAGTGGGCTGTATAGAAAGGGGCAATAATTCATCATACAGGAGGGATGATATCACGGTAATGGGCTGTATACAAAGGGGCAATGAGTCATCATACAGGAGGGATGATATCACGGTAGTGGGCTGTATAGAAAGGGGCAATGAGTCATCATACAGGTGGGATGATATCACGGTGGTGGGCTGTATAGAAAGGGGAAATGAGTCATCATGCACGAGGGATGATATCACGGTAGTGGGCTGTATAGAAAGGGGAAATGAGGCATCATTCAGGAGGGATGATATCACGGTAGTGGGCTGTATAGAAAGGGGTAATGAGTCATCATACAGGAGGGATGATATCACGGTGGTGGGCTGTATAGAAAGGGGCAATGATTCATCATGCAGAAGGGATGATATCACGGTAGTGGGATGTATAGAAAGGTGCAATGAGTCATCAAGCAGGATGGATGATATCACGGTTGTGGGCTGAATCGAAAGTGGCAATGAGTCATCATGCAGGAGGGATGATATCACGGTAGTGGGCTGTATAGAAAGGGGCAATGAGTCATCATACATGAGGGATGATAACATGATAGTGGGCTTTATAGAAAGGGGCAATGAGTCATCATACAGGAGGTATGATATCACGGTAGTGAGCTGTATAGAAAGGGGCAATGAGTCAATATGCAGGATGGATGATATCACGGTAGTGGACTGTATAGAAAGGGGCAATGAGTCATCATACAGGAGGGATGATATCACGATAGTGGGCTGTATAGAAAGGGGCAATAAGACATCATAAAGGAGGGATGATATCACGGTACTGGGCTGTATAGAAAGTGGCAATGAGTCATCATGAAGTAGGGATGATATCAAGGTAGTGGGCTGTATAGAAAGGGGCAATGAGTCATCATACAGGAGGGATGATATCAAGGTAGTGGGCTGTATAGAAAGGGGCAATGAGTCATCATACAGGAGGGATGATATCACGGTAGTGGGCTGTATAGAAAGGGGCAATGAGTCATCATACAGGAGGGATGATATCACAGTAGTGGGCTGTATAGAAAGGGGCAATGAGTCATCATGCACGAGAGATGATATCACGGTAGTGGGCTATATAGAAAGGGGAAATGAGTCATCATTCAGGAGGGATGATATCACGGTAGTGGGCTGTATAGAAAGGGGCACAGAGTCATCATACAGGAGGGATGATATCATGGTAGTGGGCTGTATAGAAAGGGGAAATGAGTCATCATACAGGAGGGATGATATCATGGTAGTGGGTTGTATAGAAAGGGGCAATGAGTCATCATGCAGGAGGGATGATATCAAAGTAGTGGGCTGTATAGAAAGGGGCAATGAGTCATCATTCAGGAGGGATGATATCACGGTAGTGGGCTGAATAAAAAGGGGCAATGAGTCATCATACAGGAGGGATGATATCACGGTAGTGGGCTGTATAGAAAGGGGCAATGAGTCATCATGCAGGAGGGATGATATCACGGTAGTGGGCTGTATAGAAAGAGGCAATGAGTCATCATTCAGGAGGGATGATATCACCGTAGTGGGCTTTATAGAAAGGGGCAATGAGTCATCATACAGGAGGGATGATATCACGGTAGTGGGTTGTATAGAAAGGGGCAATGAGTCATCATGCAGGAGGGATGATATCACGGGAGTGGGCTGAAAAGAAAGGGGCAATGAGTCATCATACAGGAGGGATGATATCACGGTAGTGGGCTGTATAGAAAGGGGCAATGAGTCATCATACAGGAGGGATGATATCACGGTAGTGGGCTGTATAGAAAGGGGCAATGAGTCATCATACAGGAGGCATGATATCACGGTAGTGGATTTTATAGAAAGTGGCAATGAGTCATCATACAGGATTGATGATATCACGGTAGTGAGCTGTATAGAAAGGGGCAATGAGTCAACATGCAGGAGGTATGATATCACGGTAGTTGGCTGTATAGAAATGGGCAATGAGTCATCATACAGGAGGGATGATATCACGGTAGTGGGCTGTATAGAAAGGGGCAATGAGTCATCATGCAGGAGGGATGATATCACGGGAGTGGGCTGAAAAGAAAGGGGCAATGAGTCATCATACAGGAGGGATGATATCACGGTAGTGGGCTGTAAAGAAAGGGGCAATGAGTCATCATACAGGAGGGATGATATCACGGTAGTGGGCTGTATAGAAAGGGGCAATGAGTCATCATACAGGAGGCATGATATCACGGTAGTGGATTTTATAGAAAGTGGCAATGAGTCATCATACAGGATTGATGATATCACGGTAGTGAGCTGTATAGAAAGGGGCATTGAGTCAACATGCAGGGGGTATGATATCACGGTAGTGGGCTGTATAGAAATGGGCAATGAGTCATCATACAGGAGGGATGATATCACGGTAGTGGGCTGTATAGAAAGGGGCAATAAGACATCATACAGGAGGGATGATATCACTGTAGTGGGCTGTATAGAAAGGGGCAATGAGTCATCATGCAGGAGGGAGGATATCAAGGTAGTGGGCTGTATAGAAAGGGGCAATGTGTCAATCATACAGGAGGGATGATATCACGGTAGTGGACTGTATAGAAAGTGGCAATGAGTCATCATGCAGGAGTGATGATATCACGGTAGTGGGCTGTATAGAAAGGGGCAATGAGTCATCATACAGGAGGGATGATATCATGGTAGTGGGCTGTATAGAAAGGTGCAATGAGTCATCATGCAGGAGGGATGATATCACGGTAGTGGGCTGTATAGAAAGGGGCAATAAGACATCATACAGGAGGGATGATATCACGGTAGTGGGCTGTATAGAAAGGGGCAATGAGTCATCATACAGGAGGGATGATATCACGGTAGTGGGCTGTATAGAAAGGGGCAATGAGTCATCATGCAGGATGGATGATATCACGGTAGTGGGCTGAATAGAAAGGGGCAATGAGTCATCATGCAGGAGAGATGATATCACGGTAGTGTGCTGTATAGAAAGGGGCAATGAGTCATCATGCAGGAGGGATGATATCACGGTAGTGGGCTGTATAGAAAGGGGCAATGAGTCATCATACAGGAGGGATGATATCACTGAAGTAGGCTGCATAGAAAGGGGCAATGAGTCATCATACAGGAGGGATGATATCACGGTAGTGAGCTGTATAGAAAGGGGCAATGAGTCAACATGCAGGAGGGATGATATCACGGTCCTGGGCTGTATAGAAAGGGGCAATGAGTCATCATACAGGAGGGATGAGATCACGGTAGTGGGCTGTAGAGAAAGGGGCAATAAGAAATCATACAGGAGGGATGATATCACGGTAGTGGGCTGTATAGAAAGGGGCAATGAGTCATCATGCAGGAGGGATGATATCAAGGTAGTGGGCTGTATAGAAAGTGGCAATGAGTCATCATACAGGAGAGATGATATCACGGTCGTGGGCTGTATAGAAAGGGGCAATGAGTCATCATACAGGAGGAATGATATCACGGTAGTGGGCTGTATAGAAAGGGGCAATGAGTCATCATACAGGAGGGATGATATCACGGTAGTGGGCTGTATAGAAAGGGGCAATGAGTCATCATACAAGGGGGATGATATCACGGTAGTGGTCTGTATAGAAAGGGGCAATCAGACATCATACAGGAGGGATGATATCACGGTAGTGGGCTGTATAGAAAGGAGCAATGAGTCATCATACAGGAGGGATGATATCACGGTAGTGGGCTGTATAGAAAGGGGCAATGAGTCTTCATGCAGGAGGGATGATATCACGGTAGTGGGCTGAATAGAAAGGGGCAATGAGTCATCATGCAGGAGAGATGATATCACGGTCGTGGGCTGTATAGAAAGGGTCAATGAGTCATCATGCAGGAGGGATGATATCACGGTAGTGGGCTGTATAGAAAGGGGCAATGAGTCATCATACAGGAGGGATGATATCACAGTAGTGGGCTGTATAGAAAGGGGCAATGAGTCATCATGCACGAGAGATGATATCACGGTAGTGAGCTGTATAGAAAGGGGCAATGAGTCAACATGCAGGAGGGATGATATCACGGTCCTGGGCTGTATAGAAAGGGGCAATGAGTCATCATACAGGAGGGATGATATCACGGTAGTGGGCTGTAGAGAAAGGGGCAATAAGACATCATACAGGAGGTATGATATCACGGTAGTGGGCTGTATAGAAATGGGCAATGAGTCATCATACAGGAGGGATGATATCACGGTAGTGGGCTGTATAGAAAGGGGCAATAAGACATCATACAGGAGGGATGATATCACTGTAGTGGGCTGTATAGAAAGGGGCAATGAGTCATCATGCAGGAGGGAGGATATCAAGGTAGTGGGCTGTATAGAAAGGGGCAATGTGTCAATCATACAGGAGGGATGATATCACGGTAGTGGACTGTATAGAAAGTGGCAATGAGTCATCATGCAGGAGGGATGATATCACGGTAGTGGGCTGTATAGAAAGGGGCAATGAGTCATCATACAGGAGGGATGATATCATGGTAGTGGGCTGTATAGAAAGGTGCAATGAGTCATCATGCAGGACGGATGATATCACGGTAGTGGGCTGTATAGAAAGGGGCAATAAGACATCATACAGGAGGGATGATATCACGGTAGTGGGCTGTATAGAAAGGGGCAATGAGTCATCATACAGGAGGGATGATATCACGGTAGTAGGCTCTATGGAAAGGGGCAATGAGTCATCATGCAGGATGGATGATATCACGGTAGTGGGCTGAATAGAAAGGGGCAATGAGTCATCATGCAGGAGAGATGATATCACGGTAGAGTGCTGTATAGAAAGGGGCAATGAGTCATCATGCAGGAGGGATGATATCACGGTAGTGGGCTGTATAGAAAGGGGACAATGAGTCATCATACAGGAGGGATGATATCACGGTAGTGGGCTGTAGAGAAAGGGGCAATAAGACATCATACAGGAGGGATGATATCACGGTAGTGGGCTGTATAGAAAGGGGCAATGAGTCATCATGCAGGAGGGATGATATCAAGGTAGTGGGCTGTATAGAAAGTGGCAATGAGTCATCATACAGGAGAGATGATATCACGGTAGTGGGCTGTATAGAAAGGGGCAATGAGTCATCATACAGGAGGAAAGATATCACGGTAGTGGGCTGTATAGAAAGGGGCAATGAGTCATCATACAGGAGGGATGATATCACGGTAGTGGGCTGTATAGAAAGGGGCAATGAGTCATCATACAAGGGGGATGATATCACGGTAGTGGTCTGTATAGAAAGGGGAAATCAGACATCATACAGGAGGGATGATATCACGGTAGTGGGCTGTATAGAAAGGAGCAATGAGTCATCATACAGGAGGGATGATATCACGGTAGTGGGCTGTATAGAAAGGGGCAATGAGTCATCATGCAGGAGGGATGATATCACGGCAGTGGGCTGAATAGAAAGGGGCAATGAGTCATCATGCAGGAGAGATGATATCACGGTCGTGGGCTGTATAGAAAGGGTCAATGAGTCATCATGCAGGAGGGATGATATCACGGTAGTGGGCTGTATAGAAAGGGGCAATGAGTCATCATACAGGAGGGATGATATCACGGTAGTGGGCTGTATAGAAAGCGGCAATGAGTCATCATACAGGAGGGATGATATCACGGTAGTGAGCTGTATAGAAAGAGGCAATGAGTCAACATGCAGGAGGGATGATATCACGGTAGTGGGCTGTATAGAAGGGGCAATGAGTCATCATACAGGAGGAATGATATCACGGTAGTGGGCTGTATATAAAGGGGCAATAAGACATCATACAGGAAGGTTGATATCACGGTAGTGGGCTGTATAGAATGGGGCAATGAGTCATCATGCAGGAGGGATGATATCAAGGTAGTGGGCTGTATAGATAGGGGCAATGAGTCATCATACAGGAGGGATGACATCATGGTAGTGGGCTGTATAGAAAGGGGGAATGAGTCATCATGCAGGAGGGATGATATCACGGTAGTGGGCTGTATAGGAAGGGGCAATGAGTGATCATACAGGAGGGATGATATCACGGTAGTGGGCTGTATAGAAAGGGGCAATAAGTCATCATACTGGAGGGATGATATCACGGTGGTGGGCTGTATAGAAAGGGGCAATGAGTCATCAAGCACGAGGGATGATATCACGGTAGTGGGCTGTATAGAAAGTGGAAATGAGTCATCATTCAGGAGGGATGATATCACGGTAGTGGGCTGTATAGAAAGGGGCACAGTGTCATCATACAGGAGGGATGATATCATGGTAGTGGGCTGTATAGAAAGGGGAAATGAGTCATCATACAGGAGGGATGATATCATGGTAGTGGGCTGTATAGAAAGGGGCAACGAGCCATCATGCAGGAGGGATGATATCACAGTAGTGGGCTGTATAGAAAGGGGCAATAAGTCATCATGCACGAGGGATGATATCACGGTAGTGGGCTGTATAGAAAGGGGAAATGAGTCATCATTCAGGAGGGATGATATCACGGTAGTGGGCTGTATAGAAAGGGGTAATGAGTCATCATACAGGAGGGATGATATCACGGTGGTGGGCTGTATAGAAAGGGGCAATGAGTCATCATGCAGAAGGGATGATATCACGGTAGTGGGATGTATAGAAAGGGGCAATGAGTCATCATGCAGGAGGGATGATATCACGGTTGTGGGCTGAATCGAAAGTGGCAATGAGTCATCATGCAGGAGGGATGATATCACGGTAGTGGGCTGTATAGAAAGGGGCAATGAGTCATCATACAGGAGGGATAATATCACGGTAGTGAGCTGTATAGAAAGGGCAATGAGTCAACATGCAGGAGGGATGATATCACGGTAGTGGGCTGTATAGAAAGGGGCAATGTGTCATCATACAGGAGGGATGATATCACGGTAGTGGGCTGTATAGAAAGGGGCAATAAGACATCATACAGGAGGGATGACATCACGGTAGTGGGCTGTATAGAAAGGGGCAATGAGTCATCATGCAGGAGGGGGGATATCAAGGTAGTGGGCTGTATAGAAAGGGGCAATGAGTCATCATACAGGAGGGATGATATCATGGTAGTGGGCTATATAGAAAGGGGCAATAAGATATCATACAGGAGGGATGATATCACGGTAGTGGGCTGTATAGAAAGGGGCAATGAGTCATCATACAGGAGGGATGATATCACGGTAGTGGGCTGTATACAAAGTGGCAATTAGTCATCATACAGGAGGGATGATATCACGGTGGTGGGCTGTATAGAAAGGGGCAATGAGTCATCATGCACGAGGGATGATATCACGGTAGTGGGCTGTATAGAAAGGGGAAATGAGTCATCATTCATGAGGGATGATATCACGGTAGTGGGCTGTATAGAAAGGGGCAATGGGTCATCATACAGGAGGGATGATATCACGGTGGTGGGCTGTATAGAAAGGGGCAATGAGTCATCATGCAGGAGGGATGATATCACGGTAGTTGGCTGTATAGAAAGGGGCAAAGGGTCATCATGCAGGAGGGATGATATCATGGTAGTGGGCTGAATAGAAAGGGGCAATGAGTCATCATGCAGGAGGGATGATATCACGGTAGTGGGCTGTATAGAAAGGGGCAATGAGTCATCATACAGGAGGGATGATATCACGATAGTGGGCTTTATAGAAAGGGGCAATGAGTCATCATACAGGTGGGATGATATCACGGTAGTGAGCTGTGTAGAAAGTGGCAATGAGTCAATATGCAGGAGGGATGATATCACGGTAGTGGGCTGTATAGAAAGGGGCAATGAGTCATCATACAGGAGGGATGATATCACGGTAGTGGGCTGTATAGAAAGGGGCAATAAGACATCATACAGGAGGGATGATATCACGGTAGTGGGCTGTATAGAAAGTGGCAATGACTCATCATGCAGGAGGGATGATATCAAGGTAGTGGGCTGTATAGAAAGGGGCAATGAGTCATCATACAGGAGGGATGATATCAAGGTAGTGGGCTGTATAGAATGGGGCAATGAGTCATCATACAGGAGGGATGATATCACGGTAGTGGGCTGTATAGAAAGGGTCAATAATTCATCATACAGGAGGGATGATATCACGGTAATGGGCTGTATACAAAGGGGCAATGAGTCATCATACAGGAGGGATGATATCACGGTAGTGGGCTGTATAGAAAGGGGCAATGAGTCATCATACAGGTGGGATGATATCACGGTGGTGGGCTGTATAGAAAGGGGAAATGAGTCATCATGCACGAGGGATGATATCACGGTAGTGGGCTGTATAGAAAGGGGAAATGAGGCATCATTCAGGAGGGATGATATCACGGTAGTGGGCTGTATAGAAAGGGGTAATGAGTCATCATACAGGAGGGATGATATCACGGTGGTGGGCTGTATAGAAAGGGGCAATGATTCATCATGCAGAAGGGATGATATCACGGTAGTGGGATGTATAGAAAGGTGCAATGAGTCATCAAGCAGGATGGATGATATCACGGTTGTGGGCTGAATCGAAAGTGGCAATGAGTCATCATGCAGGAGGGATGATATCACGGTAGTGGGCTGTATAGAAAGGGGCAATGAGTCATCATACATGAGGGATGATAACATGATAGTGGGCTTTATAGAAAGGGGCAATGAGTCATCATACAGGAGGTATGATATCACGGTAGTGAGCTGTATAGAAAGGGGCAATGAGTCAATATGCAGGATGGATGATATCACGGTAGTGGACTGTATAGAAAGGGGCAATGAGTCATCATACAGGAGGGATGATATCACGATAGTGGGCTGTATAGAAAGGGGCAATAAGACATCATAAAGGAGGGATGATATCACGGTACTGGGCTGTATAGAAAGTGGCAATGAGTCATCATGAAGTAGGGATGATATCAAGGTAGTGGGCTGTATAGAAAGGGGCAATGAGTCATCATACAGGAGGGATGATATCAAGGTAGTGGGCTGTATAGAAAGGGGCAATGAGTCATCATACAGGAGGGATGATATCACGGTAGTGGGCTGTATAGAAAGGGGCAATGAGTCATCATACAGGAGGGATGATATCACAGTAGTGGGCTGTATAGAAAGGGGCAATGAGTCATCATGCACGAGAGATGATATCACGGTAGTGGGCTATATAGAAAGGGGAAATGAGTCATCATTCAGGAGGGATGATATCACGGTAGTGGGCTGTATAGAATGGGGCACAGTGTCATCATACAGGAGGGATGATATCATGGTAGTGGGCTGTATAGAAAGGGGAAATGAGTCATCATACAGGAGGGATGATATCATGGTAGTGGGTTGTATAGAAAGGGGCAATGAGTCATCATGCAGGAGGGATGATATCAAAGTAGTGGGCTGTATAGAAAGGGGCAATGAGTCATCATGCAGGAGGGATGATATCACGGTAGTGGGCTGAATAAAAAGGGGCAATGAGTCATCATACAGGAGGGATGATATCACGGTAGTGGGCTGTATAGAAAGGGGCAATAAGACATCATACAGGAGGGATGATATCACGGTAGTGGGCTGAATAGAAAGGGGCAATGAGTCATCATACAGGAGGTATGATATCACGGTAGTGGGCTATATAGAAAGGGGAAATAATACATCATATAGGAGGGATGATATCACGGTAGTGTGCTGTATAGCAAGGGGCAACGAGTCATCATACAGGAGGGATTATATCACGGTAGTGGGCTGTATACAAAGGGGCAATGAGTCATCATGCAGGAGGGATGATATCACGGTAGTGGGCTGTATAGAAAGGGGCAATAAGACATCATAAAGGAGGGATGATATCACGGTACTGGGCTGTATAGAAAGTGGCAATGAGTCATCATGCAGTAGGGATGATATCAAGGTAGTGGGCTGTATAGAAAGGGGCAATGAGTCATCATAGAGGAGGGATGATATCACGGTAGTGGGCTGTATAGAAAGGGGCAATGAGTCATCATACAGGAGGGATGATATCACAGTAGTGGGCTGTATAGAAAGGGGCAATGAGTCATCATGCACGAGAGATGATATCACGGTAGTGAGCTGTATAGAAAGGGGCAATGAGTCAACATGCAGGAGGGATGATATCACGGTCCTGGGCTGTATAGAAAGGGGCAATGAGTCATCATACAGGAGGGATGATATCACGGTAGTGAGCTGTATAGAAAGTGGCAATGAGTCATCATGCAGTAGGGATGATATCAAGGTAGTGGGCTGTATAGGAAGGGGCAATGAGTCATCATACAGGAGGGATGATATCACGGTAGTGGGCTGTATAGAAAGGGGCAATGAGTCATCATACAGGAGGGATGATATCACAGTAGTGGGCTGTATAGAAAGGGGCAATGAGTCATCATGCACGAGAGATGATATCACGGTAGTGAGCTGTATAGAAAGGGGCAATGAGTCAACATGCAGGAGGGATGATATCACGGTCCTGGGCTGTATAGAAAGGGGCAATGAGTCACCATACAGGAGGGATGATATCACGGTAGTGGGCTGCAGAGAAAGGGGCAATAAGACATCATACAGGAGGTATGATATCACGGTAGTGGGCTGTATAGAAATGGGCAATGAGTCATCATACAGGAGGGATGATATCACGGTAGTGGGCTGTATAGAAAGGGGCAATAAGACATCATACAGGAGGGATGATATCACTGTAGTGGGCTGTATAGAAAGGGGCAATGAGTCATCATGCAGGAGGGAGGATATCAAGGTAGTGGGCTGTATAGAAAGGGGCAATGTGTCAATCATACAGGAGGGATGATATCACGGTAGTGGACTGTATAGAAAGTGGCAATGAGTCATCATGCAGGAGGGATGATATCACGGTAGTGGGCTGTATAGAAAGGGGCAATGAGTCATCATACAGGAGGGATGATATCATGGTAGTGGGCTGTATAGAAAGGTGCAATGAGTCATCATGCAGGAGGGATGATATCACGGTAGTGGGCTGTATAGAAAGGGGCAATAAGACATCATACAGGAGGGATGATATCACGGTAGTGGGCTGTATAGAAAGGGGCAATGAGTCATCATACAGGAGGGATGATATCACGGTAGTGGGCTCTATGGAAAGGGGCAATGAGTCATCATGCAGGATGGATGATATCACGGTAGTGGGCTGAATAGAAAGGGGCAATGAGTCATCATGCAGGAGAGATGATATCACGGTAGTGTGCTGTATAGAAAGGGGCAATGAGTCATCATGCAGGAGGGATGATATCACGGTAGTGGGCTGTATAGAAAGGGGACAATGAGTCATCATACAGGAGGGATGATATCACTGAAGTAGGCTGCATAGAAAGGGGCAATGAGTCATTATACAGGAGGGATGATATCACGGTAGTGAGCTGTATAGAAAGGGGCAATGAGTCAACATGCAGGAGGGATGATATCACGGTCCTGGGCTGTATAGAAAGGGGCAATGAGTCATCATACAGGAGGGATGATATCACGGTAGTGGGCTGTAGAGAAAGGGGCAATAAGACATCATACAGGAGGGATGATATCACGGTAGTGGGCTGTATAGAAAGGGGCAATGAGTCATCATGCAGGAGGGATGATATCAAGGTAGTGGGCTGTATAGAAAGTGGCAATGAGTCATCATACAGGAGAGATGATATCACGGTAGTAGGCTGAATAGAAAGGGGCAATGAGTCATCATACAGGAGGAAAGATATCACGGTAGTGGGCTGTATAGAAAGGGGCAATGAGTCATCATACAAGGGGGATGATATCACGGTAGTGGTCTGTATAGAAAGGGGAAATCAGACATCATACAGGAGGGATGATATCACGGTAGTGGGCTGTATAGAAAGGGGCAATGAGTCATCATACAGGAGGAAAGATATCACGGTAGTGGGCTGTATAGAAAGGGGCAATGAGTCATCATGCAGGAGGGATGATATCACGGTAGTGGGCTGTATAGAAAGGGGCAATGAGTCATCATACAAGGGGGATGATATCACGGTAGTGGTCTGTATAGAAAGGGGAAATCAGACATCATACAGGAGGGATGATATCACGGTAGTGGGCTGTATAGAAAGGAGCAATGAGTCATCATACAGGAGGGATGATATCACGGTAGTGGGCTGTATAGAAAGGGGCAATGAGTCATCATGCAGGAGGGATGATATCACGGCAGTGGGCTGAATAGAAAGGGGCAATGAGTCATCATGCAGGAGAGATGATATCACGGTCGTGGGCTGTATAGAAAGGGTCAATGAGTCATCATGCAGGAGGGATGATATCACGGTAGTGGGCTGTATAGAAAGGGGCAATGAGTCATCATACAGGAGGGATGATATCACGGTAGTGGGCTGTATAGAAAGCGGCAATGAGTCATCATACAGGAGGGATGATATCACGGTAGTGAGCTGTATAGAAAGAGGCAATGAGTCAACATGCAGGAGGGATGATATCACGGTAGTGGGCTGTATAGAAGGGGCAATGAGTCATCATACAGGAGGAATGATATCACGGTAGTGGGCTGTATATAAAGGGGCAATAAGACATCATACAGGAAGGTTGATATCACGGTAGTGGGCTGTATAGAATGGGGCAATGAGTCATCATGCAGGAGGGATGATATCAAGGTAGTGGGCTGTATAGATAGGGGCAATGAGTCATCATACAGGAGGGATGACATCATGGTAGTGGGCTGTATAGAAAGGGGGAATGAGTCATCATGCAGGAGGGATGATATCACGGTAGTGGGCTGTATAGGAAGGGGCAATGAGTGATCATACAGGAGGGATGATATCACGGTAGTGGGCTGTATAGAAAGGGGCAATAAGTCATCATACTGGAGGGATGATATCACGGTGGTGGGCTGTATAGAAAGGGGCAATGAGTCATCAAGCACGAGGGATGATATCACGGTAGTGGGCTGTATAGAAAGTGGAAATGAGTCATCATTCAGGAGGGATGATATCACGGTAGTAGGCTGTATAGAAAGGGGCACAGTGTCATCATACAGGAGGGATGATATCATGGTAGTGGGCTGTATAGAAAGGGGAAATGAGTCATCATACAGGAGGGATGATATCATGGTAGTGGGCTGTATAGAAAGGGGCAACGAGCCATCATGCAGGAGGGATGATATCACAGTAGTGGGCTGTATAGAAAGGGGCAATAAGTCATAATGCAGGAGGGATGATATCAAGGTAGTGGGCTGTATAGAAAGGGGCAATGAGTCATCATACAGGAAGGATGATATCACGGTAGTGGGCTGTATAGAAAGGTGCAATGAGTCATCATACAGGAGGGATGATATCACAGTAGTGGGCTGTATAGAAAGGGGCAATAAGTCATCATGAAGGAGGGATGATATCACGGTAGTGGTCTGTATAGAAAGGGGCAATGAGTCATCATACAGGAGGGAAGATATCACGGTAGTGGGCTGTATAGAAAGGGGCAATGAGTCATCATGCAGGAGGGATGATATCACGGTAGTGGGCTGTATAGAAAGAGGCAATGAGTCATCATTCAGGAGGGATGATATCACCGTAGTGGGCTTTATAGAAAGGGGCAATGAGTCATCATACAGGAGGGATGATATCACGGTAGTGGGTTGTATAGAAAGGGGCAATGAGTCATCATGCAGGAGGGATGATATCACGGGAGTGGGCTGAAAAGAAAGGGGCAATGAGTCATCATACAGGAGGGATGATATCACGGTAGTGGGCTGTATAGAAAGGGGCAATGAGTCATCATACAGGAGGGATGATATCACGGTAGTGGGCTGTATAGAAAGGGGCAATGAGTCATCATACAGGAGGCATGATATCACGGTAGTGGATTTTATAGAAAGTGGCAATGAGTCATCATACAGGATTGATGATATCACGGTAGTGAGCTGTATAGAAAGGGGCAATGAGTCAACATGCAGGAGGTATGATATCACGGTAGTTGGCTGTATAGAAATGGGCAATGAGTCATCATACAGGAGGGATGATATCACGGTAGTGGGCTGTATAGAAAGGGGCAATGAGTCATCATGCAGGAGGGATGATATCACGGGAGTGGGCTGAAAAGAAAGGGGCAATGAGTCATCATACAGGAGGGATGATATCACGGTAGTGGGCTGTAAAGAAAGGGGCAATGAGTCATCATACAGGAGGGATGATATCACGGTAGTGGGCTGTATAGAAAGGGGCAATGAGTCATCATACAGGAGGCATGATATCACGGTAGTGGATTTTATAGAAAGTGGCAATGAGTCATCATACAGGATTGATGATATCACGGTAGTGAGCTGTATAGAAAGGGGCATTGAGTCAACATGCAGGAGGTATGATATCACGGTAGTGGGCTGTATAGAAATGGGCAATGAGTCATCATACAGGAGGGATGATATCACGGTAGTGGGCTGTATAGAAAGGGGCAATAAGACATCATACAGGAGGGATGATATCACTGTAGTGGGCTGTATAGAAAGGGGCAATGAGTCATCATGCAGGAGGGAGGATATCAAGGTAGTGGGCTGTATAGAAAGGGGCAATGTGTCAATCATACAGGAGGGATGATATCACGGTAGTGGACTGTATAGAAAGTGGCAATGAGTCATCATGCAGGAGTGATGATATCACGGTAGTGGGCTGTATAGAAAGGGGCAATGAGTCATCATACAGGAGGGATGATATCATGGTAGTGGGCTGTATAGAAAGGTGCAATGAGTCATCATGCAGGAGGGATGATATCACGGTAGTGGGCTGTATAGAAAGGGGCAATAAGACATCATACAGGAGGGATGATATCACGGTAGTGGGCTGTATAGAAAGGGGCAATGAGTCATCATACAGGAGGGATGATATCACGGTAGTGGGCTGTATAGAAAGGGGCAATGAGTCATCATGCAGGATGGATGATATCACGGTAGTGGGCTGAATAGAAAGGGGCAATGAGTCATCATGCAGGAGAGATGATATCACGGTAGTGTGCTGTATAGAAAGGGGCAATGAGTCATCATGCAGGAGGGATGATATCACGGTAGTGGGCTGTATAGAAAGGGGCAATGAGTCATCATACAGGAGGGATGATATCACTGAAGTAGGCTGCATAGAAAGGGGCAATGAGTCATCATACAGGAGGGATGATATCACGGTAGTGAGCTGTATAGAAAGGGGCAATGAGTCAACATGCAGGAGGGATGATATCACGGTCCTGGGCTGTATAGAAAGGGGCAATGAGTCATCATACAGGAGGGATGAGATCACGGTAGTGGGCAGTAGAGAAAGGGGCAATAAGAAATCATACAGGAGGGATGATATCACGGTAGTGGGCTGTATAGAAAGGGGCAATGAGTCATCATGCAGGAGGGATGATATCAAGGTAGTGGGCTGTATAGAAAGTGGCAATGAGTCATCATACAGGAGAGATGATATCACGGTCGTGGGCTGTATAGAAAGGGGCAATGAGTCATCATACAGGAGGAATGATATCACGGTAGTGGGCTGTATAGAAAGGGGCAATGAGTCATCATACAGGAGGGATGATATCACGGTAGTGGGCTGTATAGAAAGGGGCAATGAGTCATCATACAAGGGGGATGATATCACGGTAGTGGTCTGTATAGAAAGGGGCAATCAGACATCATACAGGAGGGATGATATCACGGTAGTGGGCTGTATAGAAAGGAGCAATGAGTCATCATACAGGAGGGATGATATCACGGTAGTGGGCTGTATAGAAAGGCGCAATGAGTCTTCATGCAGGAGGGATGATATCACGGTAGTGGGCTGAATAGAAAGGGGCAATGAGTCATCATGCAGGAGAGATGATATCACGGTCGTGGGCTGTATAGAAAGGGTCAATGAGTCATCATGCAGGAGGGATGATATCACGGTAGTGGGCTGTATAGAAAGGGGCAATGAGTCATCATACAGGAGGGATGATATCACAGTAGTGGGCTGTATAGAAAGGGGCAATGAGTCATCATGCACGAGAGATGATATCACGGTAGTGAGCTGTATAGAAAGGGGCAATGAGTCAACATGCAGGAGGGATGATATCACGGTCCTGGGCTGTATAGAAAGGGGCAATGAGTCATCATACAGGAGGGATGATATCACGGTAGTGGGCTGTAGAGAAAGGGGCAATAAGACATCATACAGGAGGTATGATATCACGGTAGTGGGCTGTATAGAAATGGGCAATGAGTCATCATACAGGAGGGATGATATCACGGTAGTGGGCTGTATAGAAAGGGGCAATAAGACATCATACAGGAGGGATGATATCACTGTAGTGGGCTGTATAGAAAGGGGCAATGAGTCATCATGCAGGAGGGAGGATATCAAGGTAGTGGGCTGTATAGAAAGGGGCAATGTGTCAATCATACAGGAGGGATGATATCACGGTAGTGGACTGTATAGAAAGTGGCAATGAGTCATCATGCAGGAGGGATGATATCACGGTAGTGGGCTGTATAGAAAGGGGCAATGAGTCATCATACAGGAGGGATGATATCATGGTAGTGGGCTGTATAGAAAGGTGCAATGAGTCATCATGCAGGAGGGATGATATCACGGTAGTGGGCTGTATAGAAAGGGGCAATAAGACATCATACAGGAGGGATGATATCACGGTAGTGGGCTGTATAGAAAGGGGCAATGAGTCATCATACAGGAGGGATGATATCACGGTAGTGGGCTCTATGGAAAGGGGCAATGAGTCATCATGCAGGATGGATGATATCACGGTAGTGGGCTGAATAGAAAGGGGCAATGAGTCATCATGCAGGAGAGATGATATCACGGTAGTGTGCTGTATAGAAAGGGGCAATGAGTCATCATGCAGGAGGGATGATATCACGGTAGTGGGCTGTATAGAAAGGGGACAATGAGTCATCATACAGGAGGGATGATATCACTGAAGTAGGCTGCATAGAAAGGGGCAATGAGTCATTATACAGGAGGGATGATATCACGGTAGTGAGCTGTATAGAAAGGGGCAATGAGTCAACATGCAGGAGGGATGATATCACGGTCCTGGGCTGTATAGAAAGGGGCAATGAGTCATCATACAGGAGGGATGATATCACGGTAGTGGGCTGTAGAGAAAGGGGCAATAAGACATCATACAGGAGGGATGATATCACGGTAGTGGGCTGTATAGAAAGGGGCAATGAGTCATCATGCAGGAGGGATGATATCAAGGTAGTGGGCTGTATAGAAAGTGGCAATGAGTCATCATACAGGAGAGATGATATCACGGTAGTAGGCTGAATAGAAAGGGGCAATGAGTCATCATACAGGAGGAAAGATATCACGGTAGTGGGCTGTATAGAAAGGGGCAATGAGTCATCATACAGGAGTGATGATATCACGGTAGTGGGCTGTATAGAAAGGGGCAATGAGTCATCATACAGGAGGAAAGATATCACGGTAGTGGGCTGTATAGAAAGGGGCAATGAGTCATCATACAGGAGTGATGATATCACGGTAGTGGGCTGTATAGAAAGGGGCAATGAGTCATCATACAGGAGGAAAGATATCACGGTAGTGGGCTGTATAGAAAGGGGCAATGAGTCATCATACAGGAGGGATGATATCACGGTAGTGGGCTGTATAGAAAGGGGCAATGAGTCATCATACAAGGGGGATGATATCACGGTAGTGGTCTGTATAGAAAGGGGAAATCAGACATCATACAGGAGGGATGATATCACGGTAGTGGGCTGTATAGAAAGGAGCAATGAGTCATCATACAGGAGGGATGATATCACGGTAGTGGGCTGTATAGAAAGGGGCAATGAGTCATCATGCAGGAGGGATGATATCACGGCAGTGGGCTGAATAGAAAGGGGCAATGAGTCATCATGCAGGAGAGATGATATCACGGTCGTGGGCTGTATAGAAAGGGTCAATGAGTCATCATGCAGGAGGGATGATATTACGGTAGTGGGCTGTATAGAAAGGGGCAATGAGTCATCATACAGGAGGGATGATATCACGGTAGTGGGCTGTATAGAAAGCGGCAATGAGTCATCATACAGGAGGGATGATATCACGGTAGTGAGCTGTATAGAAAGAGGCAATGAGTCAACATGCAGGAGGGATGATATCACGGTAGTGGGCTGTATAGAAGGGGCAATGAGTCATCATACAGGAGGAATGATATCACGGTAGTGGGCTGTATATAAAGGGGCAATAAGACATCATACAGGAAGGTTGATATCACGGTAGTGGGCTGTATAGAATGGGGCAATGAGTCATCATGCAGGAGGGATGATATCAAGGTAGTGGGCTGTATAGATAGGGGCAATGAGTCATCATACAGGAGGGATGACATCATGGTAGTGGGCTGTATAGAAAGGGGGAATGAGTCATCATGCAGGAGGGATGATATCACGGTAGTGGGCTGTATAGGAAGGGGCAATGAGTGATCATACAGGAGGGATGATATCACGGTAGTGGGCTGTATAGAAAGGGGCAATAAGTCATCATACTGGAGGGATGATATCACGGTGGTGGGCTGTATAGAAAGGGGCAATGAGTCATCAAGCACGAGGGATGATATCACGGTAGTGGGCTGTATAGAAAGTGGAAATGAGTCATCATTCAGGAGGGATGATATCACGGTAGTGGGCTGTATAGAAAGGGGCACAGTGTCATCATACAGGAGGGATGATATCATGGTAGTGGGCTGTATAGAAAGGGGAAATGAGTCATCATACAGGAGGGATGATATCATGGTAGTGGGCTGTATAGAAAGGGGCAACGAGCCATCATGCAGGAGGGATGATATCACAGTAGTGGGCTGTATAGAAAGGGGCAATAAGTCATAATGCAGGAGGGATGATATCAAGGTAGTGGGCTGTATAGAAAGGGGCAATGAGTCATCATACAGGAAGGATGATATCACGGTAGTGGGCTGTATAGAAAGGTGCAATGAGTCATCATACAGGAGGGATGATATCACAGTAGTGGGCTGTATAGAAAGGGGCAATAAGTCATCATGAAGGATGGATGATATCACGGTAGTGGTCTGTATAGAAAGGGGCAATGAGTCATCATACAGGAGGGATGATATCACGGTAGTGGGCTGTATAGAAAGGGGCAATAAGACATCATACAGGAGGGATGATATCACTGTAGTGGGCTGTATAGAAAGGGGCAATGAGTCATCATGCAGGAGGGAGGATATCAAGGTAGTGGGCTGTATAGAAAGGGGCAATGTGTCAATCATACAGGAGGGATGATATCACGGTAGTGGACTGTATAGAAAGTGGCAATGAGTCATCATTGCAGGAGTGATGATATCACGGTAGTGGGCTGTATAGAAAGGGGCAATGAGTCATCATACAGGAGGGATGATATCATGGTAGTGGGCTGTATAGAAAGGTGCAATGAGTCATCATGCAGGAGGGATGATATCACGGTAGTGGGCTGTATAGAAAGGGGCAATAAGACATCATACAGGAGGGATGATATCACGGTAGTGGGCTGTATAGAAAGGGGCAATGAGTCATCATACAGGAGGGATGATATCACGGTAGTGGGCTGTATAGAAAGGGGCAATGAGTCATCATGCAGGATGGATGATATCACGGTAGTGGGCTGAATAGAAAGGGGCAATGAGTCATCATGCAGGAGAGATGATATCACGGTAGTGTGCTGTATAGAAAGGGGCAATGAGTCATCATGCAGGAGGGATGATATCACGGTAGTGGGCTGTATAGAAAGGGGCAATGAGTCATCATACAGGAGGGATGATATCACTGAAGTAGGCTGCATAGAAAGGGGCAATGAGTCATCATACAGGAGGGATGATATCACGGTAGTGAGCTGTATAGAAAGGGGCAATGAGTCATCATACAGGAGGGAAGATATCACGGTCCTGGGCTGTATAGAAAGGGGCAATGAGTCATCATACAGGAGGGATGAGATCACGGTAGTGGGCTGTAGAGAAAGGGGCAATAAGAAATCATACAGGAGGGATGATATCACGGTAGTGGGCTGTATAGAAAGGGGCAATGAGTCATCATACAGGAGGGATGATATCACGGTAGTGGGCTGTATAGAAAGGGGCAATGAGTCATCATACAAGGGGGATGATATCACGGTAGTGGTCTGTATAGAAAGGGGCAATCAGACATCATACAGGAGGGATGATATCACGGTAGTGGGCTGTATAGAAAGGAGCAATGAGTCATCATACAGGAGGGATGATATCACGGTAGTGGGCTGTATAGAAAGGGGCAATGAGTCTTCATGCAGGAGGGATGATATCACGGTAGTGGGCTGAATAGAAAGGGGCAATGAGTCATCATGCAGGAGAGATGATATCACGGTCGTGGGCTGTATAGAAAGGGTCAATGAGTCATCATGCAGGAGGGATGATATCACGGTAGTGGGCTGTATAGAAAGGGGCAATGAGTCATCATACAGGAGGGATGATATCACAGTAGTGGGCTGTATAGAAAGGGGCAATGAGTCATCATGCACGAGAGATGATATCACGGTAGTGAGCTGTATAGAAAGGGGCAATGAGTCAACATGCAGGAGGGATGATATCACGGTCCTGGGCTGTATAGAAAGGGGCAATGAGTCATCATACAGGAGGGATGATATCACGGTAGTGGGCTTTAGAGAAAGGGGCAATAAGACATCATACAGGAGGTATGATATCACGGTAGTGGGCTGTATAGAAATGGGCAATGAGTCATCATACAGGAGGGATGATATCACGGTAGTGGGCTGTATAGAAAGGGGCAATAAGACATCATACAGGAGGGATGATATCACTGTAGTGGGCTGTATGGAAAGGGGCAATGAGTCATCATGCAGGAGGGAGGATATCAAGGTAGTGGGCTGTATAGAAAGGGGCAATGTGTCAATCATACAGGAGGGATGATATCACGGTAGTGGACTGTATAGAAAGTGGCAATGAGTCATCATGCAGGAGGGATGATATCACGGTAGTGGGCTGTATAGAAAGGGGCAATGAGTCATCATACAGGAGGGATGATATCATGGTAGTGGGCTGTATAGAAAGGTGCAATGAGTCATCATGCAGGAGGGATGATATCACGGTAGTGGGCTGTATAGAAAGGGGCAATAAGACATCATACAGGAGGGATGATATCACGGTAGTGGGCTGTATAGAAAGGGGCAATGAGTCATCATACAGGAGGGATGATATCACGGTAGTGGGCTCTATGGAAAGGGGCAATGAGTCATCATGCAGGATGGATGATATCACGGTAGTGGGCTGAATAGAAAGGGGCAATGAGTCATCATGCAGGAGAGATGATATCACGGTAGTGTGCTGTATAGAAAGGGGCAATGAGTCATCATGCAGGAGGGATGATATCACGGTAGTGGGCTGTATAGAAAGGGGACAATGAGTCATCATACAGGAGGGATGATATCACTGAAGTAGGCTGCATAGAAAGGGGCAATGAGTCATTATACAGGAGGGATGATATCACGGTAGTGAGCTGTATAGAAAGGGGCAATGAGTCAACATGCAGGAGGGATGATATCACGGTCCTGGGCTGTATAGAAAGGGGCAATGAGTCATCATACAGGAGGGATGATATCACGGTAGTGGGCTGTAGAGAAAGGGGCAATAAGACATCATACAGGAGGGATGATATCACGGTAGTGGGCTGTATAGAAAGGGGCAATGAGTCATCATGCAGGAGGGATGATATCAAGGTAGTGGGCTGTATAGAAAGTGGCAATGAGTCATCATACAGGAGAGATGATATCACGGTAGTAGGCTGAATAGAAAGGGGCAATGAGTCATCATACAGGAGTGATGATATCACGGTAGTGGGCTGTATAGAAAGGGGCAATGAGTCATCATACAGGAGGAAAGATATCACGGTAGTGGGCTGTATAGAAAGGGGCAATGAGTCATCATACAGGAGGGATGATATCACGGTAGTGGGCTGTATAGAAAGGGGCAATGAGTCATCATACAAGGGGGATGATATCACGGTAGTGGTCTGTATAGAAAGGGGAAATCAGACATCATACAGGAGGGATGATATCACGGTAGTGGGCTGTATAGAAAGGAGCAATGAGTCATCATACAGGAGGGATGATATCACGGTAGTGGGCTGTATAGAAAGGGGCAATGAGTCATCATGCAGGAGGGATGATATCACGGCAGTAGGCTGAATAGAAAGGGGCAATGAGTCATCATGCAGGAGAGATGATATCACGGTCGTGGGCTGTATAGAAAGGGTCAATGAGTCATCATGCAGGAGGGATGATATCACGGTAGTGGGCTGTATAGAAAGGGGCAATGAGTCATCATACAGGAGGGATGATATCACGGTAGTGGGCTGTATAGAAAGCGGCAATGAGTCATCATACAGGAGGGATGATATCACGGTAGTGAGCTGTATAGAAAGAGGCAATGAGTCAACATGCAGGAGGGATGATATCACGGTAGTGGGCTGTATAGAAGGGGCAATGAGTCATCATACAGGAGGAATGATATCACGGTAGTGGGCTGTATATAAAGGGGCAATAAGACATCATACAGGAAGGTTGATATCACGGTAGTGGGCTGTATAGAATGGGGCAATGAGTCATCATGCAGGAGGGATGATATCAAGGTAGTGGGCTGTATAGATAGGGGCAATGAGTCATCATACAGGAGGGATGACATCATGGTAGTGGGCTGTATAGAAAGGGGGAATGAGTCATCATGCAGGAGGGTTTATATCACGGTAGTGGGCTGTATAGGAAGGGGCAATGAGTGATCATACAGGAGGGATGATATCACGGTAGTGGGCTGTATAGAAAGGGGCAATAAGTCATCATACTGGAGGGATGATATCACGGTGGTGGGCTGTAAAGAAAGGGGCAATGAGTCATCAAGCACGAGGGATGATATCACGGTAGTGGGCTGTATAGAAAGTGGAAATGAGTCATCATTCAGGAGGGATGATATCACGGTAGTGGGCTGTATAGAAAGGGGCACAGTGTCATCATACAGGAGGGATGATATCATGGTAGTGGGCTGTATAGAAAGGGGAAATGAGTCATCATACAGGAGGGATGATATCATGGTAGTGGGCTGTATAGAAAGGGGCAACGAGCCATCATGCAGGAGGGATGATATCACAGTAGTGGGCTGTATAGAAAGGGGCAATAAGTCATAATGCAGGAGGGATGATATCAAGGTAGTGGGCTGTATAGAAAGGGGCAATGAGTCATCATACAGGAAGGATGATATCACGGTAGTGGGCTGTATAGAAAGGTGCAATGAGTCATCATACAGGAGGGATGATATCACAGTAGTGGGCTGTATAGAAAGGGGCAATAAGTCATCATGAAGGAGGGATGATATCACGGTAGTGGTCTGTATAGAAAGGGGCAATGAGTCATCATACAGGAGGGAAGATATCACGGTAGTGGGCTGTATAGAAAGGGGCAATGAGTCATCATGCAGGAGGGATGATATCACGGTAGTGGGCTGTATAGAAAGAGGCAATGAGTCATCATTCAGGAGGGATGATATCACCGTAGTGGGCTTTATAGAAAGGGGCAATGAGTCATCATACAGGAGGGATGATATCACGGTAGTGGGTTGTATAGAAAGGGGCAATGAGTCATCATGCAGGAGGGATAATATCACGGGAGTGGGCTGAAAAGAAAGGGGCAATGAGTCATCATACAGGAGGGATGATATCACGGTAGTGGGCTGTATAGAAAGGGGCAATGAGTCATCATACAGGAGGGATGATATCACGGTAGTGGGCTGTATAGAAAGGGGCAATGAGTCATCATACAGGAGGCATGATATCACGGTAGTGGATTTTATAGAAAGTGGCAATGAGTCATCATACAGGATTGATGATATCACGGTAGTGAGCTGTATAGAAAGGGGCAAAGAGTCAACATGCAGGAGGTATGATATCACGGTAGTTGGCTGTATAGAAATGGGCAATGAGTCATCATACAGGAGGGATGATATCACGGTAGTGGGCTGTATAGAAAGGGGCAATGAGTCATCATGCAGGAGGGATGATATCACGGGAGTGGCTGAAAAGAAAGGGGCAATGAGTCATCATACAGGAGGGATGATATCACGGTAGTGGGCTGTAAAGAAAGGGGCAATGAGTCATCATACAGGAGGGATGATATCACGGTAGTGGGCTGTATAGAAAGGGGCAATGAGTCATCATACAGGAGGCATGATATCACGGTAGTGGATTTTATAGAAAGTGGCAATGAGTCATCATACAGGATTGATGATATCACGGTAGTGAGCTGTATAGAAAGGGGCATTGAGTCAACATGCAGGAGGTATGATATCACGGTAGTGGGCTGTATAGAAATGGGCAATGAGTCATCATACAGGAGGGATGATATCACGGTAGTGGGCTGTATAGAAAGGGGCAATAAGACATCATACAGGAGGGATGATATCACTGTAGTGGGCTGTATAGAAAGGGGCAATGAGTCATCATGCAGGAGGGAGGATATCAAGGTAGTGGGCTGTATAGAAAGGGGCAATGTGTCAATCATACAGGAGGGATGATATCACGGTAGTGGACTGTATAGAAAGTGGCAATGAGTCATCATGCAGGAGTGATGATATCACGGTAGTGGGCTGTATAGAAAGGGGCAATGAGTCATCATACAGGAGGGATGATATCATGGTAGTGGGCTGTATAGAAAGGTGCAATGAGTCATCATGCAGGAGGGATGATATCACGGTAGTGGGCTGTATAGAAAGGGGCAATAAGACATCATACAGGAGGGATGATATCACGGTAGTGGGCTGTATAGAAAGGGGCAATGAGTCATCATACAGGAGGGATGATATCACGGTAGTGGGCCGTATAGAAAGGGGCAATGAGTCATCATGCAGGATGGATGATATCACGGTAGTGGGCTGAATAGAAAGGGGCAATGAGTCATCATGCAGGAGAGATGATATCACGGTAGTGTGCTGTATAGAAAGGGGCAATGAGTCATCATGCAGGAGGGATGATATCACGGTAGTGGGCTGTATAGAAAGGGGCAATGAGTCATCATACAGGAGGGATGATATCACTGAAGTAGGCTGCATAGAAAGGGGCAATGAGTCATCATACAGGAGGGATGATATCACGGTAGTGAGCTGTATAGAAAGGGGCAATGAGTCAACATGCAGGAGGGATGATATCACGGTCCTGGGCTGTATAGAAAGGGGCAATGAGTCATCATACAGGAGGGATGAGATCACGGTAGTGGGCTGTAGAGAAAGGGGCAATAAGAAATCATACAGGAGGGATGATATCACGGTAGTGGGCTGTATAGAAAGGGGCAATGAGTCATCATGCAGGAGGGATGATATCAAGGTAGTGGGCTGTATAGAAAGTGGCAATGAGTCATCATACAGGAGAGATGATATCACGGTCGTGGGCTGAATAGAAAGGGGCAATGAGTCATCATACAGGAGTGATGATATCACGGTAGTGGGCTGTATAGAAAGGGGCAATGAGTCATCATACAGGAGGAATGATATCACGGTAGTGGGCTGTATAGAAAGGGGCAATGAGTCATCATACAGGAGGGATGATATCACGGTAGTGGGCTGTATAGAAAGGGGCAATGAGTCATCATACAAGGGGGATGATATCACGGTAGTGGTCTGTATAGAAAGGGGCAATCAGACATCATACAGGAGGGATGATATCACGGTAGTGGGCTGTATAGAAAGGAGCAATGAGTCATCATACAGGAGGGATGATATCACGGTAGTGGGCTGTATAGAAAGGGGCAATGAGTCTTCATGCAGGAGGGATGATATCACGGTAGTGGGCTGAATAGAAAGGGGCAATGAGTCATCATGCAGGAGAGATGATATCACGGTCGTGGGCTGTATAGAAAGGGTCAATGAGTCATCATGCAGGAGGGATGATATCACGGTAGTGGGCTGTATAGAAGGGGCAATGAGTCATCATACAGGAGGAATGATATCACGGTAGTGGGCTGTATATAAAGGGGCAATAAGACATCATACAGGAAGGTTGATATCACGGTAGTGGGCTGTATAGAATGGGGCAATGAGTCATCATGCAGGAGGGATGATATCAAGGTAGTGGGCTGTATAGATAGGGGCAATGAGTCATCATACAGGAGGGATGATATCATGGTAGTGGGCTGTATAGAAAGGGGCAATGAGTCATCATGCAGGAGGGATGATATCACGGTAGTGGGCTGTATAGGAAGGGGCAATGAGTGATCATACAGGAGGGATGATATCACGGTAGTGGGCTGTATAGATAGGGGCAATAAGTCATCATACTGGAGGGATGATATCACGGTGGTGGGCTGTATAGAAAGGGGCAATGAGTCATCAAGCACGAGGGATGATATCACGGTAGTGGGCTGTATAGAAAGTGGAAATGAGTCATCATTCAGGAGGGATGATATCACGGTAGTGGGCTGTATAGAAAGGGGCACAGTGTCATCATACAGGAGGGATGATATCATGGTAGTGGGCTGTATAGAAAGGGGAAATGAGTCATCATACAGGAGGGATGATATCACGGTAGTGGGCTGTATAGAAAGGGGCAATGAGTCATCATACAGGAGGGATGATATCACGGTAGTGGGCTGTATAGAATGGGGCAATAAGACATCATACAGGAGGGATGATATCACGGTAGTGGGCTTTATAGAAAGGGGCAATGAGTCATCATACAGGAGGGATGATATCACGGTAGTGGACTGTATAGAAAGGGGCAATGAGTCATCATGCAGGAGGGATGATATCACGGTAGTGGGCTGAATAGAAATGGGCAATGAGTCATCATGCAGGAGAGATGATATCACGGTAGTGGGCTGTATAGAAAGGGGCAATGAGTCATCATGCAGGAGGGATGATATCACGGTAGTGGGCTGTATAGAAAGGGGCAATGAGTCATCATACAGGAGGGATGATATCACTGTAGTGGGCTGCATAGAAAGGGGCAATGAGTCATCATACAGGAGGGATGATATCACGGTAGTGAGCTGTATAGAAAGGGGCAATGAGTCAACATGCAGGAGGGATGATATCACGGTCGTGGGCTGTATAGAATGGGGCAATAAGTCATCATACAGGAGGGATGATATCACGGTAGTGGGCTGTATAGAAAGGGGCAATGAGTCATCATGCAGGAGGGATGATATCAAGGTAGTGGGCTGTATAGAAATGGGCAATGAGTCATCATACAGGAGAGATGATATCACGGTAGTGGGCTGAATAGAAAGGGGCAATGAGTCATCATACAGGAGGGATGATATCACGGTAGTGGGCTGTATAGAAAGGGGCAATGAGTAATCGTACAGGAGGGATGATATCACGGTAGTGGGCTGTATAGAAAGGGGTAATGAGTCATCATACAGGAGGGATGATATCACGGTAGTGGGCTGTATAGAAAGGGGCAATGAGTCATCATACAGGGGGGATGATATCACGGTAGTGGGCTGTATAGAAAGGGGCAATCAGACATCATACAGGAGGCATGATATCACGGTAGTGGGCTGTATAGAAAGGAGCAATGAGTCATCATACAGGAGGGATGATATCACGGTAGTGGGCTGTATAGAAAGGGGCATTGAGTCATCATGCAGGAGGGATGATATCACGGTAGTGGGCTGAATAGAAAGGGGCAATGAGTCATCATGCAGGAGAGATGATATCACGGTCGTGGGCTGTATAGAAAGGGGAAAAGAGTCATCATGCAGGAGGGATGATATCACGGTAGTGGGCTGTATAGAAAGGGGCAATGAGTCATCATACAGGGGAGATGATATCACGGTCGTGGGCTGTATAGAAAGGGGCAATGAGTCATCATGCAGGAGGGATGATATCACGGTAGTGGGCTGTATAGAAAGGGGCAATGAGTCATCATACAGGAGGAATGATATCACGGTAGTGAGCTGTATAGAAAGAGGCAATGAGTCAACATGCAGGAGGGATGATATCACGGTAGTGGGCTGTATAGAAAGGGGCAATGAGTCATCATACAGGAGGGATGATATCACGGTAGTGGGCTGTATATAAAGGGGCGGTAAGACATCATACAGGAGGGATGATATCACGCTAGTGGGCTGTATAGAATGGGGCAATTAGTCATCATGTAGGAGGGATGATATCACGGTAGTGGGCTGTATAGAAAGGGGCAATGAGTCATCATGCAGGAGGGATGATATCACGGTAGTGGGCTGTATAGAAAGGGGCAATGAGTCATCATGCAGGAGCGATGATATCAAGGTAGTGGGCTGTATAGAAAGGGGCAATGAGTCATCATACAGGAGGGATGATATCACGGTAGTGGGCTGAATAGAAAGGGGCAATGAGTCATCATACAGGAGGGATGATATCACGGAAGTGTGCTGTATAGAAAGGGGCAATGAGTCATCATACAGGAGGGATGATATCACGGTAGTGGGCTGTATAGAAAGGGGCAATGAGTCATCATACAGGAGGGATGATATCACGGTAGTGGGCTGTATAGAAAGGGGCAATAAGACATCATACAGGAGGGATGATATCACGGTAGTGGGCTGTATAGAAAGGGGCAATGAGTCATCATACAGGAGGAATGATATCACGGTAGTGGGCTGTATAGAAAGGGGCAATGAGTCATCATGCAGGTGGGATGACATCACGGTAGTGGGCTGAATAGAAAGGGGCAATGAGTCATCATGCAGGAGAGATGATATCACGGTTGTGTGATGTATAGAAAGGGGCAATGAGTCATCATGCAGGAGGGATGATATCACGGTAGTGGGCTGTATAGAAAGGGGCAATGAGTCATCATACAGGAGGGATGATATCACTGTAGTGGGCTGCAAAGAAAGGGGCAATGAGTCATCACACAGGAGGGATGATATCACGGTAGTGAGCTGTATAGAAAGGGGCAATGAGTCAACATGCAGGAGGGATGATATCACGGTCGTGGGCTGTATAGAGAGGGGCAATGAGTCATCATACACGAGGGATGATATCACAGTGGTGGGCTGTATAGAAAGGCGCAATGAGTCATCATGCAGGAGGGATGATATCAAGGTAGTGGGCTGTATAGAAAGGGGCAATGAGTCATCATGCAGGAGGGATGATATCACGGTAGTGGGCTGTATAGAAAGGGGCAATGAGTCATCATACAGGAGGGATGATATCACTGTAGTGGGCTGCAAAGAAAGGGGCAATGAGTCATCACACAGGAGGGATGATATCACGGTAGTGAGCTGTATAGAAAGGGGCAATGAGTCAACATGCAGGAGGGATGATATCATGGTCGTGGGCTGTATAGAGAGGGGCAATGAGTCATCATACACGAGGGATGATATCACAGTGGTGGGCTGTATAGAAAGGGGCAATGAGTCATCATGCAGGAGGGATGATATCAAGGTAGTGGGCTGTATAGAAAGGGGCAATGAGTCATCATACAGGAGGGATGATATCACGGTAGTTGGCTGTATAGAAAGGGGCAATAAGACATCATACAGGAGGGATGATATCACGGTAGTGGGCTGTATAGAAAGGGGCAATGAGTCATCATACAGGAGGAATGATATCACGGTAGTGGGCTGTATAGAAAGGGGCAATGAGTCATCATGCAGGTGGGATGACATCACGGTAGTGGGCTGAATAGAAAGGGGCAATGAGTCATCATACAGGAGAGATGATATCACGGTAGTGGGCTGAATATAAAGGGGCAATGAGTCATCATACAGGAGGGATGATATCACGGTAGTGGGCTGTATAGAAAGGGGCAATGATTCATCATACAGGAGGGATGATATCACGGTAGTGGGCTCTATAGAAAGGGGCAATGAGTCATCATACAGGAGGGATGATATCACGGTAGTGGGCTGTATAGAAAGGGGCAATGAGTCATCATGCAGGAGGTATGATATCACGGTAGTGGGCTGAATAGAAAGGGGCAATGAGTCATCATGCAGGAGAGATGATATCACGGTCGTGGGCTGTATGAAAGGGGAAATGAGTCATCATACAGGAGGGATGATATCACGGTAGTGGACTGTATAGAAAGGGGCAATGAGTCATCATGCAGGAGGGATGATATCACGGTAGTGGGCTGAATAGAAAGGGGCAATGAGTCATCATGCAGGAGGGATGATATCACGGTAGTGGGCTGAATAGAAAGGGGCAATGAGTCATCATGCAGGAGAGATGATATCACGGTAGTGGGCTGTATAGAAAGGGGCAATGAGTCATCATGCAGGAGGGATGATATTACAGTAGTGGGCTGTATAGAAAGGGGCAATGAGTCATCATACAGGAGGGATGATATCACTGTAGTGGGCTGCATAGAAAGGGGCAATGAGTCATCATACAGGGGGGATGATATCACGGTAGTGAGCTGTATAGAAAGGGGCAATGAGTGAACATGCAGGAGGGATGATATCACGGTCGTGGGCTGTATAGAAAGGGGCAATGAGTCATCATACAGGAGGGATGATATCACTGTAGTGGGCTGCATAGAAAGGGGCAATGAGTCATCATACAGGGGGGATGATATCACGGTAGTGAGCTGTATAGAAAGGGGCAATGAGTGAACATGCAGGAGGGATGATATCACGGTCGTGGGCTGTATAGAAAGGGGCAATGAGTCATCATACAGGAGGGATGATATCACGGTAGTGGGCTGTTGAGTAAGGGGCAATAAGACATCATACAGGAGGGATGATATCACGGTAGTGGGCTGTATAGAAAGGGGCAATGAGTCATCATACAGGAGAGATGATATCACGGTAGTGGGCTGAATAGAAAGGGGCAATGAGTCATCATGCAGGAGGGATGATATCACGGTAGTGGGCTGTATAGAAAGGGGCAATGAGTCATCATACAGGAGGGATGATATCACTGTAGTGGGCTGCATAGAAAGGGGCAATGAGTCATCATACAGGAGGAATGATATCACGGTAGTGAGCTGTATAGAAAGGAGCAATGAGTCAACATGCAGGAGGGATGATATCACGGTCGTGGGCTGTATAGAAAGGGGCAATGAGTCATCATACAGGGGGGATGATATCACGGTTGTGGGCTGTATAGAAAGGGGCAATCAGACATCATACAGGAGGGATGATATCACGGTAGTGGGCAGTATAGAAAGGAGCAATGAGTCATCATACAGGAGGGATGATATCACGGTAGTGGGCTGTATAGAAAGGGGCAATGAGTCATCATGCAGGAGGGATGATATCACGGTAGTGGGCTGAATAGAAAGGGACAATGAGTCATCATGCAGGAGAGATGATATCACGGTCGTGGGCTGTATGAAAGGGGCAATGAGTCATCATACAGGAGGGATGATATCACGGTAGTGGACTGTATAGAAAGGGGCAATGAGTCATCATGCAGGAGGGATGATATCACGGTAGTGGGCTGAATAGAAAGGGGCAATGAGTCATCATGCAGGAGAGATGATATCACGGTAGTGGGCTGTATAGAAAGGGGCAATGAGTCATCATGCAGAAGGAATGATATTACGGTAGTGGGTTGTATAGAAAGGGGCAATGAGTCATCATACAGGAGGGATGATATCACTGTAGTGGGCTGCATAGAAAGGGGCAATGACTCATCATACAGGAGGGATGATATCACGGTAGTGAGCTGTATAGAAAGGGGCAATGAGTCAACATGCAGGAGGGATGATATCACGGTCGTGGGCTGTATAGAAAGGGGCAATGAGTCATCATACAGGAGGGATGATATCACGGTAGTGGGCTGTTGAGAAAGGGGCAATAAGACATCATACAGGAGGGATGATATGATGGTAGTGGGCTGTATAGAAAGGGGCAATGAGTCATCATGCAGGAGGGATGATATCAAGGTAGTGGGCTGTATAGAAAGGGGCAATGAGTCATCATACAGGAGAGATGATATCACGGTAGAGGGCTGAATAGAAAGGGGCAATGAGTCATCATACAGGAGGGATGATATCACGGTAGTGGGCTGTATAGAAAGGGGCAATGAGTCATCATACAGGAGGGATGATATCACGGTAGTGGGCTGTATAGAAAGGGGTAATGAGTCATCATACAGGAGGGATGATATCACGGTAGTGGGCTGTATAGAAAGGGGCAATGAGTCATCATACAGGGGGGATGATATCACGGTAGTGGGCTGTATAGAAAGGGGCAATCAGACATCATACAGGAGGGATGATATCACGGTAGTGGGCTGTATAGAAAGGAGCAATGAGTCATCATACAGGAGGGATGATATCACGGTAGTGGGCTGTAAAGAAAGGGGCAATGAGTCATCATGCAGGAGGGATGATATCACGGTAGTGGGCTGAATAGAAAGGGGAAATGAGTCATCATGCAGGAGAGATGATTTCACGGTTGTGGGCTGTATAGAAAGGGGCAATGAGTCATCATGCAGGAGGAATGATATCACGGTAGTGAGCTGTATAGAAAGAGGCAATGAGTCAACATGCAGGAGGGATGATATCACGGTAGTGGGCTGTATAGGAAGGGGAAATGAGTCATCATACAGGAGGGATGATATCACGGTAGTGGGCTGTATATAAAGGGGCAATAAGACATCATACAGGAGGGATGATATCACGGTAGTGGGCTGTATAGAATGGGGCAATGAGTCATCATGTAGGAGGGATGATATCAAGGTAGTGGACTGTATAGATAGGGGCAATAAGACATCATACAGGAGGGATGATATCACGGTAGTGGTCTGTATAGAAAGGGGCAATGAGTCATCATACAGGAGGGATGATGTCACGGTAGTGGCCGGTATAGAAAGGGGCAATGAGTCATCATGCAGGAGGGATGATATCAAGGTAGTGGGCTGTATAGAAAGGGGCAATGAGTCATCATACTGGAGGGATGATATCACAGTAGTGGGCTGTATAGAAAGGGGCAATGTGTCATCATACAGGAGGGATGATATCACGGTAGTGGGCTGTATAGAAAGGGGCAATGAGTCATCATGCAGCAGGGATGATATCAAGGTAGTGGGCTGTATACAAAGGGGCAATGAGTCATCATACAGGAGGGATGATATCACGGTAGTGAGCTGTATAGAAAGGAGCAATGAGTCATCATACAGGAGGGATGATATCACAGTGGTGGGCTGTATAGAAAGGGGCAATGAGTCATCATGCAGGAGGGATGATATCAAGGTAGTGGGCTGTATAGAAAGGGGTAATGAGTCATCATACAGGAGGGATGATATCACGGTCGTGGGCTGTATAGAAAGGGGCAATGAGTCATCATGCAGGAGGGATGATATCACGGTAGTGGGCTGTATAGAAAGGGGCAATGAGTCATCATGCAGGAGGGATGATATCACGGTAGTGGGCTGTATAGAAAGGGGCAATGAGTCATCATGCACGAGCGATGATATCACGGTAGTGGGCTGTATAGAAAGGGGCAATGAGTCATCATACAGGAGGGATGATATCACGGTAGTGGGCTGAATAGAAAGGGGCAATGAGTCATCATACAGGAGGGATGATATCACGGAAGTGGGCTGTATAGAAAGGGGCAATGAGTCATTATACAGGAGGGATGATATCACGGTAGTGGGCTGTATAGAAAGGGGCAATGAGTCATCATACAGGAGGGATGATATCACGGTAGTGGGCTGTATAGAAAGGGGCAATAAGACATCATACAGGAGGGATGATATCACGGTAGTGGGCTGTATAGAAAGGGGCAATGAGTCATCATACAGGAGGGATGATATCACGGTAGTGGGCTGTATAGAAAGGGGCAATGAGTCATCATGCAGGAGGGATGATATCACGGTAGTGGGCTGAATAGAAAGGGGCAATGAGTCATCATGCAGGAGAGATGATATCACGGTAGTGTGCTGTATAGAAAGGGGCAATGTGTCATCATACAGGAGGGATGATATCACTGAAGTGGGCTGCATAGAAAGGGGCAATGAGTCATCATACAGGAGGGATGATATCACGGTAGTGAGCTGTATAGAAAGGGGCAATGAGTCAACATGCAGGAGGGATGATATCACGGTCCTGGGCTGTATAGAAAGGGGCAATGAGTCATCATACAGGAGGGATGATATCACGGTAGTGGGCTGTAGAGAAAGGGGCAATAAGACATCATACAGGAGGGATGATATCACGGTAGTGGGCTGTATAGAAAGGTGCAATGAGTCATCATGCAGGAGGGATGATATCAAGGTAGTGGGCTGTATAGAAAGTGGCAATGAGTCATCATACAAGAGAGATGATATCACGGTAGTGGGCTGAATAGAAAGGGGCAATGAGTCATCATACAGGAGGGATGATATCACTGTAGTGGGCTGTATAGAAATGGGCAATGAGTCATCATACAGGAGGGATGATATCACGGTAGTGGGCTGTATAGAAAGGGGCAATAAGACATCATACAGGAGGGATGATATCACTGTAGTGGGCTGTATAGAAAGGGGCAATGAGTCATCATGCAGGAGGGAGGATATCAAGGTAGTGGGCTGTATAGAAAGGGGCAATGTGTCAATCATACAGGAGGGATGATATCACGGTAGTGGACTGTATAGAAAGTGGCAATGAGTCATCATGCAGGAGGGATGTTATCACGGTAGTGGGCTGTATAGAAAGGGGCAATGAGTCATCATACAGGAGGGATGATATCATGGTAGTGGGCTGTATAGAAAGGTGCAATGAGTCATCATGCAGGAGGGATGATATCACGGTAGTGGGCTGTATAGAAAGGGGCAATAAGACATCATACAGGAGGGATGATATCACGGTAGTGGGCTGTATAGAAAGGGGCAATGAGTCATCATACAGGAGTGATGATATCACGGTAGTGGGCTGAATAGAAAGGGGCAATGAGTCATCATGCAGGAGAGATGATATCACGGTAGTGTGCTGTATAGAAAGGGGCAATGAGTCATCATGCAGGAGGGATGATATCACGGTAGTGGGCTGTATAGAAAGGGGCAATGAGTCATCATACAGGAGGGATGATATCACTGAAGTAGGCTGCATAGAAAGGGGCAATGAGTCATCATACAGGAGGGATGATATCACGGTAGTGAGCTGTATAGAAAGGGGCAATGAGTCAACATGCAGGAGGGATGATATCACGGTCCTGGGCTGTATAGAAAGGGGCAATGAGTCATCATACAGGAGGGATGATATCACGGTAGTGGGCTGTAGAGAAAGGGGCAATAAGACATCATACAGGAGGGATGATATCACGGTAGTGGGCTGTATAGAAAGGAGCAATGAGTCAACATGCAGGAGGGATGATATCACGGTCGTGGGCTGTATAGAAAGGGGCAATGAGTCATCATACAGGAGGGATGATTTCACGGTAGTGGGCTGTATAGAAAGTTGCAATGAGTCATCATACAGGAGAGATGATATCACGGTAGTGGGCTGAATAGAAAGGGGCAATGAGTCATCATACAGGAGGGATGATATCACGGTAGTGGGCTGTATAGAAAGGGTCAATGATTCATCATACAGGAGGGATGATATCACGGTAGTGGGCTGTATAGAAAGGGGCAATGAGTCATCATACAGGAGGGATGATATCACGGTAGTGGGCTGTATAGAAAGGGGCAATGAGTCATCATACAGGGGGGATGATATCACGGTTGTGGGCTGTATAGAAAGGGGCAATCAGACATCATACAGGAGGGATGATATCACGGTAGTGGGCTGTATAGAAAGGAGCAATGAGTCATCATACAGGAGGGATGATATCACGGTAGTGGGCTGTATAGAAAGGGGCAATGAGTCATCATGCAGGAGGGATGATATCACGGTAGTGGGCTGAATAGAAAGGGACAATGAGTCATCATGCAGGAGAGATGATATCACGGTCGTGGGCTGTATGAAAGGGGCAATGAGTCATCATACCAGAGGGATGATATCACGGTAGTGGACTGTATAGAAAGGGGCAATGAGTCATCATGCAGGAGGGATGATATCACGGTAGTGGGCTGAATAGAAAGGGGCAATGAGTCATCATGCAGGAGAGATGATATCACGGTAGTGGGCTGTATAGAAAGGGGCAATGAGTCATCATGCAGGAGGAATGATATTACGGTAGTGGGTTGTATAGAAAGGGGCAATGAGTCATCATACAGGAGGGATGATATCACTGTAGTGGGCTGCATAGAAAGGGGCAATGACTCATCATACAGGAGGGATGATATCACGGTAGTGAGCTGTATAGAAAGGGGCAATGAGTCAACATGCAGGAGGGATGATATCACGGTCGTGGGCTGTATAGAAAGGGGCAATGAGTCATCATACAGGAGGGATGATATCACGGTAGTGGGCTGTTGAGAAAGGGGCAATAAGACATCATACAGGAGGGATGATATCACGGTAGTGGGCTGTATAGAAAGGGGCAATGAGTCATAATGCAGGAGGGATGATATCAAGGTAGTGGGCTGTATAGAAAGGGGCAATGAGTCATCATACAGGAGAGATGATATCACGGTAGTGGGCTGAATAGAAAGGGGCAATGAGTCATCATACAGGAGGGATGATATCACGGTAGTGGGCTGTATAGAAAGGGGCAATGAGTCATCATACAGGAGGGATGATATCACGGTAGTGGGCTGTATAGAAAGGGGTAATGAGTCATCATACAGGAGGGATGATATCACGGTAGTGGGCTGTATAGAAAGGGGCAATGAGTCATCATACAGGGGGGATGATATCACGGTAGTGGGCTGTATAGAAAGGGGCAATCAGACATCATACAGGAGGGATGATATCACGGTAGTGGGCTGTATAGAAAGGAGCAATGAGTCATCATACAGGAGGGATGATATCACGGTAGTGGGCTGTAAAGAAAGGGGCAATGAGTCATCATGCAGGAGGGATGATATCACGGTAGTGGGCTGAATAGAAAGGGGCAATGAGTCATCATGCAGGAGAGATGATTTCACGGTTGTGGGCTGTATAGAAAGGGGCAATGAGTCATCATGCAGGAGGGATGATATCACGGTAGTGGGCTGTATAGAAAGGGGCAATGAGTCATCATACAGGAGGGATGATATCACGGTATTGGGCTGTATAGAAAGAGGCAATGAGTCATCATGCAGGAGGGATGATATCACGGTAGTGGGCTGAATAGAAAGGGGCAATGAGTCATCATGCAGGAGAGATGATATCACGGTCGTGGGCTGTATAGAAAGGGGCAATGAGTCATCATGCAGGAGGAATGATATCACGGTAGTGAGCTGTATAGAAAGAGGCAATGAGTCAACATGCAGGAGGGATGATATCACGGTAGTGGGCTGTATAGGAAGGAGAAATGAGTCATCATACAGGAGGGATGATATCACGGTAGTGGGCTGTATATAAAGGGGCAATAAGACATCATACAGGAGGGATGATATCACGGTAGTGGGCTGTATAGAATGGGGCAATGAGTCATCATGTAGGAGGGATGATATCAAGGTAGTGGACTGTATAGATAGGGGCAATAAGACATCATACAGGAGGGATGATATCACGGTAGTGGTCTGTATAGAAAGGGGCAATGAGTCATCATACAGGAGGGATGATGTCACGGTAGTGGGCGGTATAGAAAGGGGCAATGAGTCATCATGCAGGAGGGATGATATCAAGGTAGTGGGCTGTATAGAAAGGGGCAATGAGTCATCATACTGGAGGGATGATATCACAGTAGTGGGCTGTATAGAAAGGGGCAATGTGTCATCATACAGGAGGGATGATATCACGGTAGTGGGCTGTATAGAAAGGGGCAATGAGTCATCATGCAGGAGGGATGATATCAAGGTAGTGGGCTGTATACAAAGGGGCAATGAGTCATCATACAGGAGGGATGATATCACGGTAGTGAGCTGTATAGAAAGGGGCAATGAGTCATCATACAGGAGGGATGATATCACAGTGGTGGGCTGTATAGAAAGGGGCAATGAGTCATCATGCAGGAGGGATGATATCAAGGTAGTGGGCTGTATAGAAAGGGATAATGAGTCATCATACAGGAGGGATGATATCACGGTAGTGGGCTGTATAGAAAGGGGCAATGAGTCATCATGCAGGAGGGATGATATCACGGTAGTGGGCTGTATAGAAAGGGGCAATGAGTCATCATGCAGGAGGGATGATATCACGGTAGTGGGCTGTATAGAAAGGGGCAATGAGTCATCATGCACGAGCGATGATATCACGGTAGTGGGCTGTATAGAAAGGGGCAATGAGTCATCATACAGGAGGGATGATATCACGGTAGTGGGCTGAATAGAAAGGGGCAATGAGTCATCATACAGGAGGGATGATATCACGGAAGTGGGCTGTATAGAAAGGGGCAATGAGTCATTATACAGGAGGGATGATATCACGGTAGTGGGCTGTATAGGAAGGGGCAATGAGTCATCATACAGGAGGGATGATATCACGGTAGTGGGCTGTATAGAAAGGGGCAATAAGACATCATACAGGAGGGATGATATCACGGTAGTGGGCTGTATAGAAAGGGGCAATGAGTCATCATACAGGAGGGATGATATCACGGTAGTGGGCTGTATAGAAAGGGGCAATGAGTCATCATGCAGGAGGGATGATATCACGGTAGTGGGCTGAATAGAAAGGGGCAATGAGTCATCATGCAGGAGAGATGATATCACGGTAGTGTGCTGTAAAGAAAGGGGCAATGTGTCATCATACAGGAGGGATGATATCACTGAAGTGGGCTGCATAGAAAGGGGCAATGAGTCATCATACAGGAGGGATGATATCACGGTAGTGAGCTGTATAGAAAGGGGCAATGAGTCAACATGCAGGAGGGATGATATCACGGTCCTGGGCAGTATAGAAAGGGGCAATGAGTCATCATACAGGAGGGATGATATCACGGTAGTGGGCTGTAGAGAAAGGGGCAATAAGACATCATACAGGAGGGATGATATCACGGTAGTGGGCTGTATAGAAAGGGGCAATGAGTCATCATGCAGGAGGGATGATATCAAGGTAGTGGCCTGTATAGAAAGTGGCAATGAGTCATCATACAAGAGAGATGATATCACGGTAGTGGGCTGAATAGAAAGGGGCAATGAGTCATCATACAGGAGGGATGATATCACTGTAGTGGGCTGTATAGAAATGGGCAATGAGTCATCATACAGGAGGGATGATATCACGGTAGTGGGCTGTATAGAAAGGGGCAATAAGACATCATACAGGAGGGATGATATCACTGTAGTGGGCTGTATAGAAAGGGGCAATGAGTCATCATGCAGGAGGGAGGATATCAAGGTAGTGGGCTGTATAGAAAGGGGCAATGTGTCAATCATACAGGAGGGATGATATCACGGTAGTGGACTGTATAGAAAGTGGCAATGAGTCATCATGCAGGAGGGATGATATCACGGTAGTGGGCTGTATAGAAAGGGGCAATGAGTCATCATACAGGAGGGATGATATCATGGTAGTGGGCTGTATAGAAAGGTGCAATGAGTCATCATGCAGGAGGGATGATATCACGGTAGTGGGCTGTATAGAAAGGGGCAATAAGACATCATACAGGAGGGATGATATCACGGTAGTGGGCTGTATAGAAAGGGGCAATGAGTCATCATACAGGAGGGATGATATCACGGTAGTGGGCTGTATAGAAAGGGGCAATGAGTCATCATGCAGGATGGATGATATCACGGTAGTGGGCTGAATAGAAAGGGGCAATGAGTCATCATGCAGGAGAGATGATATCACGGTAGTGTGCTGTATAGAAAGGGGCAATGAGTCATCATGCAGGAGGGATGATATCACGGTAGTGGGCTGTATAGAAAGGGGCAATGAGTCATCATACAGGAGGGATGATATCACTGAAGTAGGCTGCATAGAAAGGGGCAATGAGTCATCATACAGGAGGGATGATATCACGGTAGTGAGCTGTATAGAAAGGGGCAATGAGTCAACATGCAGGAGGGATGATATCACGGTCCTGGGCTGTATAGAAAGGGGCAATGAGTCATCATACAGGAGGGATGATATCACGGTAGTGGGCTGTAGAGAAAGGGGCAATAAGACATCATACAGGAGGGATGATATCACGGTAGTGGGCTGTATAGAAAGGGGCAATGAGTCATCATGCAGGAGGGATGATATCAAGGTAGTGGGCTGTATAGAAAGTGGCAATGAGTCATCATACAGGAGAGATGATATCACGGTAGTGGGCTGAATAGAAAGGGGCAATGAGTCATCATACAGGAGTGATGATATCACGGTAGTGGGCTGTATAGAAAGGGGCAATGAGTCATCATACAGGAGGGATGATATCACGGTAGTGGGCTGTATAGAAAGGGGCAATGAGTCATCATACAAGGGGGATGATATCACGGTAGTGGTCTGTATAGAAAGGGGCAATCAGACATCATACAGGAGGGATGATATCACGGTAGTGGGCTGTATAGAAAGGAGCAATGAGTCATCATACAGGAGGGATGATATCACGGTAGTGGGCTGTATAGAAAGGGGCAATGAGTCATCATGCAGGAGGGATGATATCACGGTAGTGGGCTGAATAGAAAGGGGCAATGAGTCATCATGCAGGAGAGATGATATCACGGTCGTGGGCTGTATAGAAAGGGTCAATGAGTCATCATGCAGGAGGGATGATATCACGGTAGTGGGCTGTATAGAAAGGGGCAATGAGTCATCATACAGGAGGGATGATATCACGGTAGTGGGCTGTATAGAAAGCGGCAATGAGTCATCATACAGGAGGGATGATATCACGGTAGTGAGCTGTATAGAAAGAGGCAATGAGTCAACATGCAGGAGGGATGATATCACGGTAGTGGGCTGTATAGAAGGGGCAATGAGTCATCATACAGGAGGAATGATATCACGGTAGTGGGCTGTATATAAAGGGGCAATAAGACATCATACAGGAAGGTTGATATCACGGTAGTGGGCTGTATAGAATGGGGCAATGAGTCATCATGCAGGAGGGATGATATCAAGGTAGTGGGCTGTATAGATAGGGGCAATGAGTCATCATACAGGAGGGATGATATCATGGTAGTGGGCTGTATAGAAAGGGGCAATGAGTCATCATGCAGGAGGGATGATATCACGGTAGTGGGCTGTATAGGAAGGGGCAATGAGTGATCATACAGGAGGGATGATATCACGGTAGTGGGCTGTATAGAAAGGGGCAATAAGTCATCATACTGGAGGGATGATATCACGGTGGTGGGCTGTATAGAAAGGGGCAATGAGTCATCAAGCACGAGGGATGATATCACGGTAGTGGGCTGTATAGAAAGTGGAAAAGAGTCATCATACAGGAGGGATGATATCACGGTAGTGGGCTGAATAGAAAGGGGCAATGAGTCATCATACAGGAGGGATGATATCACGGAAGTGGGCTGTATAGAAAGGGGCAATGAGTCAATATACAGGAGGGATGATATCACGGTAGTGGGCTGTATAGAGAGGGGCAATGAGTCATCATACAGGAGGGATGATATCACGGTAGTGGGCTGTATAGAAAGGGGCAATAAGACATCATACAGGAGGGATGATATCACGGTAGTGGGCTGTATAGAAAGGGGCAATGAGTCATCATACAGGAGGGATGATATCACGGTAGTGGGCTGTATAGAAAGGGGCAATGAGTCATCATGCAGGAGGGATGATATCACGGTAGTGGGCTGAATAGAAAGGGGCAATGAGTCATCATGCAGGAGAGATGATATCACGGTAGTGTGCTGTATAGAAAGGGGCAATGTGTCATCATACAGGAGGGATGATATCACTGAAGTGGGCTGCATAGAAAGGGGCAATGAGTCATCATACAGGAGGGATGATATCACGGTAGTGAGCTGTACAGAAAGGGGCAATGAGTCAACATGCAGGAGGGATGATATCACGGTCCTGGGCTGTATAGAAAGGGGCAATGAGTCATCATACAGGAGGGATGATATCACGGTAGTGGGCTGTAGAGAAAGGGGCAATAAGACATCATACAGGAGGGATGATATCACGGTAGTGGGCTGTATAGAAAGGGGCAATGAGTCATCATGCAGGAGGGATGATATCAAGGTAGTGGGCTGTATAGAAAGTGGCAATGAGTCATCATACAAGAGAGATGATATCACGGTAGTGGGCTGAATAGAAAGGGGCAATGAGTCATCATACAGGAGGGATGATATCACTGTAGTGGGCTGTATAGAAATGGGCAATGAGTCATCATACAGGAGGGATGATATCACGGTAGTGGGCTGTATAGAAAGGGGCAATAAGACATCATACAGGAGGGATGATATCACTGTAGTGGGCTGTATAGAAAGGGGCAATGAGTCATCATGCAGGAGGGAGGATATCAAGGTAGTGGGCTGTATAGAAAGGGGCAATGTGTCAATCATACAGGAGGGATGATATCACGGTAGTGGACTGTATAGAAAGTGGCAATGAGTCATCATGCAGGAGGGATGATATCACGGTAGTGGGCTGTATAGAAAGGGGCAATGAGTCATCATACAGGAGGGATGATATCATGGTAGTGGGCTGTATAGAAAGGTGCAATGAGTCATCATGCAGGAGGGATGATATCACGGTAGTGGGCTGTATAGAAAGGGGCAATAAGACATCATACAGGAGGGATGATATCACGGTAGTGGGCTGTATAGAAAGGGGCAATGAGTCATCATACAGGAGGGATGATATCACGGTAGTGGGCTGTATAGAAAGGGGCAATGAGTCATCATGCAGGATGGATGATATCACGGTAGTGGGCTGAATAGAAAGGGGCAATGAGTCATCATGCAGGAGAGATGATATCACGGTAGTGTGCTGTATAGAAAGGGGCAATGAGTCATCATGCAGGAGGGATGATATCACGGTAGTGGGCTGTATAGAAAGGGGCAATGAGTCATCATACAGGAGGGATGATATCACTGAAGTAGGCTGCATAGAAAGGGGCAATGAGTCATCATACAGGAGGGATGATATCACGGTAGTGAGCTGTATAGAAAGGGGCAATGAGTCAACATGCAGGAGGGATGATATCACGGTCCTGGGCTGTATAGAAAGGGGCAATGAGTCATCATACAGGAGGGATGATATCACGGTAGTGGGCTGTAGAGAAAGGGGCAATAAGACATCATACAGGAGGGATGATATCACGGTAGTGGGCTGTATAGAAAGGGGCAATGAGTCATCATGCAGGAGGGATGATATCAAGGTAGTGGGCTGTATAGAAAGTGGCAATGAGTCATCATACAGGAGAGATGATATCACGGTAGTGGGCTGAATAGAAAGGGGCAATGAGTCATCATACAGGAGTGATGATATCACGGTAGTGGGCTGTATAGAAAGGGGCAATGAGTCATCATACAGGAGGGATGATATCACGGTAGTGGGCTGTATAGAAAGGGGCAATGAGTCATCATACAAGGGGGATGATATCACGGTAGTGGTCTGTATAGAAAGGGGCAATCAGACATCATACAGGAGGGATGATATCACGGTAGTGGGCTGTATAGAAAGGAGCAATGAGTCATCATACAGGAGGGATGATATCACGGTAGTGGGCTGTATAGAAAGGGGCAATGAGTCATCATGCAGGAGGGATGATATCACGGTAGTGGGCTGAATAGAAAGGGGCAATGAGTCATCATGCAGGAGAGATGATATCACGGTCGTGGGCTGTATAGAAAGGGTCAATGAGTCATCATGCAGGAGGGATGATATCACGGTAGTGGGCTGTATAGAAAGGGGCAATGAGTCATCATACAGGAGGGATGATATCACGGTAGTGGGCTGTATAGAAAGCGGCAATGAGTCATCATACAGGAGGGATGATATCACGGTAGTGAGCTGTATAGAAAGAGGCAATGAGTCAACATGCAGGAGGGATGATATCACGGTAGTGGGCTGTATAGAAGGGGCAATGAGTCATCATACAGGAGGAATGATATCACGGTAGTGGGCTGTATATAAAGGGGCAATAAGACATCATACAGGAAGGTTGATATCACGGTAGTGGGCTGTATAGAATGGGGCAATGAGTCATCATGCAGGAGGGATGATATCAAGGTAGTGGGCTGTATAGATAGGGGCAATGAGTCATCATACAGGAGGGATGATATCATGGTAGTGGGCTGTATAGAAAGGGGCAATGAGTCATCATGCAGGAGGGATGATATCACGGTAATGGGCTGTATAGGAAGGGGCAATGAGTGATCATACAGGAGGGATGATATCACGGTAGTGGGCTGTATAGAAAGGGGCAATAAGTCATCATACTGGAGGGATGATATCACGGTGGTGGGCTGTATAGAAAGGGGCAATGAGTCATCAAGCACGAGGGATGATATCACGGTAGTGGGCTGTATAGAAAGTGGAAATGAGTCATCATTCAGGAGGGATGATATCACGGTAGTGGGCTGTATAGAAAGGGGCACAGTGTCATCATACAGGAGGGATGATATCATGGTAGTGGGCTGTATAGAAAGGGGAAATGAGTCATCATACAGGAGGGATGATATCACGGTAGTGGGCTGTATAGAAAGGGGCAATGAGTCATCATACTGGAGGGATGATATCACAGTAGTGGGCTGTATAGAAAGGGGCAATGAGTCATCATACAGGAGGGATGATATCACGGTAGTGGGCTGTATAGAAAGGGGCAATGAGTCATCATGCAGGAGGGATGATATCAAGGTAGTGGGATGTATACAAAGGGGCAATGAGTCATCATACAGGAGGGATGATATCACGGTAGTGAGCTGTATAGAAAGGGGCAATGAGTCATCATACAGGAGGGATGATATCACAGTGGTGGGCTGTATAGAAAGGGGCAATGAGTCATCATGCAGGAGGGATGATATCAAGGTAGTGGGCTGTATAGAAAGGGGTAATGAGTCATCATACAGGAGGGATGATATCACGGTAGTGGGCTGTATAGAAAGGGGCAATAAGACATCATACAGGAGGGATGATATCACGGTAGTGGGCTGTATAGAAAGGGGCAATGAGTCATCATACAGGAGGGATGATATCACGGTAGTGGGCTGTATAGAAAGGGGCAATGAGTCATCATGCAGGAGGGATGATATCAAGGTAGTGGGCTGTATAGAAAGTGGCAATGAGTCATCATACAAGAGAGATGATATCACGGTAGTGGGCTGAATAGAAAGGGGCAATGAGTCATCATACAGGAGGGATGATATCACGGTAGTGGGCTGTATAGAAATGGGCAATGAGTCATCATACAGGAGGGATGATATCACAGTAGTGGGCTGTATAGAAAGGGGCAATAAGACATCATACAGGAGGGATGATATCACTGTAGTGGGCTGTATAGAAAGGGGCAATGAGTCATCATGCAGGAGGGAGGATATCAAGGTAGTGGGCTGTATAGAAAGGGGCAATGTGTCAATCATACAGGAGGGATGATATCACGGTAGTGGACTGTATAGAAAGTGGCAATGAGTCATCATACAGGAGGGATGATATCACTGAAGTAGGCTGCATAGAAAGGGGCAATGAGTCATCATACAGGAGGGATGATATCACGGTAGTGAGCTGTATAGAAAGGGGCAATGAGTCAACATGCAGGAGGGATGATATCACGGTCCTGGGCTGTATAGAAAGGGGCAATGAGTCATCATACAGGAGGGATGATATCACGGTAGTGGGCTGTAGAGAAAGGGGCAATAAGACATCATACAGGAGGAATTATATCACGGTAGTGGGCTGTATAGAAAGGGGCAATGAGTCATCATGCAGGAGGGATGATATCAAGGTAGTGGGCTGAATAGAAAGGGGCAATGAGTCATCATACAGGAGTGATGATATCACGGTAGTGGGCTGTATAGAAAGGGGCAATGAGTCATCATGCACGAGCGATGATATCACGGTAGTGGGCTGTATAGAAAGGGGCAATGAGTCATCATACAGGAGGGATGATATCACGGTAGTGGGCTGAATAGAAAGGGGCAATGAGTCATCATACAGGAGGGATGATATCACGGAAGTGGGCTGTATAGAAAGGGGCAATGAGTCATTATACAGGAGGGATGATATCACGGTAGTGGGCTGTATAGAAAGGGGCAATGAGTCATCATACAGGAGGGATGATATCACGGTAGTGGGCTGTATAGAAAGGGGCAATAAGACATCATACAGGAGGGATGATATCACGGTAGTGGGCTGTATAGAAAGGGGCAATGATTCATCATACAGGAGGGATGATATCACGGTAGTGGGCTGTACAGAAAGGGGCAATGAGTCATCATGCAGGAGGGATGATATCACGGTAGTGGGCTGAATAGAAAGGGGCAATGAGTCATCATACAGGAGAGATGATATCACGGTAGTGTGCTGTATAGAAAGGGGCAATGTGTCATCATACAGGAGGGATGATATCACTGAAGTGGGCTGCATAGAAAGGGGCAATGAGTCATCATACAGGAGGGATGATATCACGGTAGTGAGCTGTATAGAAAGGGGCAATGAGTCAACATGCAGGAGGGATGATATCACGGTCCTGGGCTGTATAGAAAGGGGCAATGAGTCATCATACAGGAGGGATGATATCACGGTAGTGGGCTGTAGAGAAAGGGGCAATAAGACATCATACAGGAGGGATGATATCACGGTAGTGGGCTGTATAGAAAGGGGTAATGAGTCATCATGCAGGAGGGATGATATCAAGGTAGTGGGCTGTATAGAAAGTGGCAATGAGTCATCATACAAGAGAGATGATATCACGGTAGTGGGCTGAATAGAAAGGGGCAATGAGTCATCATACAGGAGGGATGATATCACGGTAGTGGGCTGTATAGAAATGGGCAATGAGTCATCACACAGGAGGGATGATATCACGGTAGTGGGCTGTATAGAAAGGGGCAATAAGACATCATACAGGAGGGATGATATCACTGTAGTGGGCTGTATAGAAAGGGGCAATGAGTCATCATGCAGGAGGGAGGATATCAAGGTAGTGGGCTGTATAGAAAGGGGCAATGTGTCAATCATACAGGAGGGATGATATCACGGTAGTGGACTGTATAGAAAGTGGCAATGAGTCATCATGAAGGAGGGATGATATCACGGTAGTGGGCTGTATAGAAAGGGGCAATGAGTCATCATACAGGAGGGATGATATCACGGTAGTGGGCTGTATAGAAAGGGGCAATAAGTCATCATACTGGAGGGATGATATCACGGTGGTGGGCTGTATAGAAAGGGGCAATGAGTCATCAAGCACGAGGGATGATATCACAGTAGTGGGCTGTATAGAAAGTGGAAATGAGTCATCATTCAGGAGGGATGATATCACTGTAGTGGGCTGTATAGAAAGGGGCACAGTGTCATCATACAGGAGGGATGATATCATGGTAGTGGGCTGTATAGAAAGGGAAAATGAGTCATCATACAGGAGGGATGATATCACGGTAGTGGGCTGTATAGAAAGGGGCAATAAGACATCATACAGGAGGGATGATATCACGGTAGTGGGCTGTATAGAAAGGGGCAATGAGTCATCATACAGGAGGGATGATATCACGGTAGTGGGCTGTATAGAAAGGGGCAATGAGTCATCATGCAGGAGGGATGATATCACGGTAGTGGGCTGAATAGAAAGGGGCAATGAGTCATCATGCAGGAGAGATGATATCACGGTAGTGTGCTGTATAGAAAGGGGCAATGTGTCATCATACAGGAGGGATGATATCACTGAAGTGGGCTGCATAGAAAGGGGCAATGAGTCATCATACAGGAGGGATGATATCACGGTAGTGAGCTGTATAGAAAGGGGCAATGAGTCAACATGCAGGAGGGATGATATCACGGTCCTGGGCTGTATAGAAAGGGGCAATGAGTCATCATACAGGAGGGATGATATCACGGTAGTGGGCTGTAGAGAAAGGGGCAATAAGACATCATACAGGAGGGATGATATCACGGTAGTGGGCTGTATAGAAAGGGGCAATGAGTCATCATGCAGGAGGGATGATATCAAGGTAGTGGGCTGTATAGAAAGTGGCAATGAGTCATCATACAAGAGAGATGATATCACGGTAGTGGGCTGAATAGAAAGGGGCAATGAGTCATCATACAGGAGGGATGATATCACGGTAGTGGGCTGTATAGAAATGGGCAATGAGTCATCATACAGGAGGGATGATATCACGGTAGTGGGCTGTATAGAAAGGGGCAATAAGACATCATACAGGAGGGATGATATCACTGTAGTGGGCTGTATAGAAAGGGGCAATGAGTCATCATGCAGGAGGGAGGATATCAAGGTAGTGGGCTGTATAGAAAGGGGCAATGTGTCAATCATACAGGAGGGATGATATCACGGTAGTGGACTGTATAGAAAGTGGCAATGAGTCATCATGCAGGAGGGATGATATCACGGTAGTGGGCTGTATAGAAAGGGGCAATGAGTCATCATACAGGAGGGATGATATCATGGTAGTGGGCTGTATAGAAAGGTGCAATGTGTCATCATGCAGGAGGGATGATATCACGGTAGTGGGCTGTATAGAAAGGGGCAATAAGACATCATACAGGAGGGATGATATCACGGTAGTGGGCGGTATAGAAAGGGGCAATGAGTCATAATGCAGGAGGGATGATATCAAGGTAGTGGGCTGTATAGAAAGGGGCAATGAGTCATCATACTGGAGGGATGATATCACAGTAGTGGGCTGTATAGAAAGGGGCAATGTGTCATCATACAGGAGGGATGATATCACGGTAGTGGGCTGTATAGAAAGGGGCAATGAGTCATCATGCAGGAGGGATGATATCAAGGTAGTGGGCTGTATACAAAGGGGCAATGAGTCATCATACAGGAGGGATGATATCACGGTAGTGAGCTGTATAGAAAGGGGCAATGAGTCATCATACAGGAGGGATGATATCACAGTGGTGGGCTGTATAGAAAGGGGCAATGAGTCATCATGCAGGAGGGATGATATCAAGGTAGTGGGCTGTATAGAAAGGGGTAATGAGTCATCATACAGGAGGGATGATATCACGGTAGTGGGCTGTATAGAAAGGGGCAATGAGTCATCATGCAGGAGGGATGATATCACGGTAGTGGGCTGTATAGAAAGGGGCAATGAGTCATCATGCAGGAGGGATGATATCACGGTAGTGGGCTGTATAGAAAGGGGCAATGAGTCATCATGCACGAGCGATGATATCACGGTACTGGGCTGTATAGAAAGGGGCAATGAGTCATCATACAGGAGGGATGATATCACGGTAGTGGGCTGAATAGAAAGGGGCAATGAGTCATCATACAGGAGGGATGATATCACGGAAGTGGGCTGTATAGAAAGGGGCAATGAGTCATTATACAGGAGGGATGATATCACGGTAGTGGGCTGTATAGAAAGGGGCAATGAGTCATCATACAGGATGGATGATATCACGGTAGTGGGCAGTATAGAAAGGGGCAATAAGACATCATACAGGAGGGATGATATCACGGTAGTGGGCTGTATAGAAAGGGGCAATGAGTCATCATGCAGGAGGGATGATATCACGGTAGTGGGCTGAATAGAAAGGGGCAATGAGTCATCATGCAGGAGAGATGATATCACGGTAGTGTGCTGTATAGAAAGGGGCAATGTGTCATCATACAGGAGGGATGATATCACTGAAGTGGGCTGCATAGAAAGGGGCAATGAGTCATCATACAGGAGGGATGATATCACGGTAGTGAGCTGTATAGAAAGGGGCAATGAGTCAACATGCAGGAGGGATGATATCACGGTCCTGGGCTGTATAGAAAGGGGCAATGAGTCATCATACAGGAGGGATGATATCACGGTAGTGGGCTGTAGAGAAAGGGGCAATAAGACATCATACAGGAGGGATGATATCACGGTAGTGGGCTGTATAGAAAGGGGCAATGAGTCATCATGCAGGAGGGATGATATCAAGGTAGTGGGCTGTATAGAAAGTGGCAATGAGTCATCATACAAGAGAGATGATATCACGGTAGTGGGCTGAATAGAAAGGGGCAATGAGTCATCATACAGGAGGGATGATATCACGGTAGTGGGCTGTATAGAAATGGGCAATGAGTCATCATACAGGAGGGATGATATCACGGTAGTGGGCTGTATAGAAAGGGGCAATAAGACATCATACAGGAGGGATGATATCACTGTAGTGGGCTGTATAGAAAGGGGCAATGAGTCATCATGCAGGAGGGAGGATATCAAGGTAGTGGGCTGTATAGAAAGGGGCAATGTGTCAATCATACAGGAGGGATGATATCACGGTAGTGGACTGTATAGAAAGTGGCAGTGAGTCATCATGCAGGAGGGATGATATCACGGTAGTGGGCTGTATAGAAAGGGGCAATGAGTCATCATACAGGAGGGATGATATCATGGTAGTGGGCTGTATAGAAAGGTGCAATGAGTCATCATGCAGGAGGGATGATATCACGGTAGTGGGCTGTATAGAAAGGGGCAATAAGACATCATACAGGAGGGATGATATCACGGTAGTGGGCTGTATAGAAAGGGACAATGAGTCATCATACAGGAGGGATGATATCACGGTAGTGGGCTGTATAGAAAGGGGCAATGAGTCATCATGAAGGATGGATGATATCACGGTAGTGGGCTGAATAGAAAGGGGCAATGAGTCATCATGCAGGAGAGATGATATCACGGAAGTGTGCTGTATAGAAAGGGGCAATGAGTCATCATGCAGGAGGGATGATATCACGGTAGTGGGCTGTATAGAAAGGGGCAATGAGTCATCATACAGGAGGGATGATATCACTGAAGTAGGCTGCATAGAAAGGGGCAATGAGTCATCATACAGGAGGGATGATATCACGGTAGTGAGCTGTATAGAAAGGGGCAATGAGTCAACATGCAGGAGGGATGATATCACGGTCCTGGGCTGTATAGAAAGGGGCAATGAGTCATCATACAGGAGGGATGATATCACGGTAGTGGGCTGTAGAGAAAGGGGCAATAAGACATCATACAGGAGGGATGATATCACGGTAGTGGGCTGTATAGAAAGGGGCAATGAGTCATCATGCAGGAGGGATGATATCACGGTAGTGGGCTGTATAGAAAGTGGCAATGAGTCATCATACAGGAGAGATGATATCACGGTAGTGGGCTGAATAGAAAGGGGCAATGAGTCATCATACAGGAGTGATGATATCACGGTAGTGGGCTGTATAGAAAGGGGCAATGAGTCATCATACAGGAGGAATGATATCACGGTAGTGGGCTGTATAGAAAGGGGCAATGAGTCATCATACAGGAGGGATGATATCACGGTAGTGGGCTGTATAGAAAGGGGCAATGAGTCATCATACAAGGGGGATGATATCACGGTAGTGGTCTGTATAGAAAGGGGCAATCAGACATCATACAGGAGGGAAGATATCACGGTAGTGGGCTGTATAGAAAGGAGCAATGAGTCATCATACAGGAGGGATGATATCACGGGAGTGGGCTGTATAGAAAGGGGCAATGAGTCATCATGCAGGAGGGATGATATCACGGTAGTGGGCTGAATAGAAAGGGGCAATGAGTCATCATGCAGGAGAGATGATATCACGGTCGTGGGCTGTATAGAAAGGGTCAATGAGTCATCATGCAGGAGGGATGATATCACGGTAGTGGGCTGTATAGAAAGGGGCAATGAGTCATCATACAGGAGGGATGATATCACGGTAGTGGGCTGTATAGAAAGCGGCAATGAGTCATCATACAGGAGGGATGATATCACGGTAGTGAGCTGTATAGAAAGAGGCAATGAGTCAACATGCAAGAGGGATGATATCACGGTAGTGGGCTGTATAGAAGGGGCAATGAGTCATCATACAGGAGGAATGATATCACGGTAGTGGGCTGTATATAAAGGGGCAATAAGACATCATACAGGAAGGTTGATATCACGGTAGTGGGCTGTATAGAATGGGGCAATGAGTCATCATGCAGGAGGGATGATATCAAGGTAGTGGGCTGTATAGATAGGGGCAATGAGTCATCATACAGGAGGGATGATATCATGGTAGTGGGCTGTATAGAAAGGGGCAATGAGTCATCATGCAGGAGGGATGATATCACGGTAGTGGGCTGTATAGGAAGGGGCAATGAGTGATCATACAGGAGGGATGATATCACGGTAGTGGGCTGTATAGAAAGGGGCAATAAGTCATCATACTGGAGGGATGATATCACGGTGGTGGGCTGTATAGAAAGGGGCAATGAGTCATCAAGCACGAGGGATGATATCACGGTAGTGGGCTGTATAGATAGTGGAAATGTGTCATCATTCAGGAGGGATGATATCACGGTAGTGGGCTGTATAGAAAGGGGCACAGTGTCATCATACAGGAGGGATGATATCATGGTAGTGGGCTGTATAGAAAGGGGAAATGAGTCATCATACAGGAGGGATGATATCACGGTAGTGGGCTGTATAGAAAGGGGCAATGAGTCATCATACTGGAGGGATGATATCACAGTAGTGGGCTGTATAGAAAGGGGCAATGAGTCATCATACAGGAGGGATGATATCACAGTAGTGGGCTGTATAGAAAGGGGCAATGAGTCATCATGCAGGAGGGATGATATCAAGGTAGTGGGCTGTATACAAAGGGGCAATGAGTCATCATACAGGAGGGATGATATCACGGTAGTGAGCTGTATAGAAAGGGGCAATGAGTCATCATACAGGAGGGATGATATCACAGTGGTGGGCTGTATAGAAAGGGGCAATGAGTCATCATGCAGGAGGGATGATATCAAGGTAGTGGGCTGTATAGAAAGGGGTAATGAGTCATCATACAGGAGGGATGATATCACGGTAGTGGGCTGTATAGAAAGGGGCAATGAGTCATCATGCAGGAGGGATGATATCACGGTAGTGGGCTGTATAGAAATGGGCAATGAGTCATCATGCAGGAGGGATGATATCACGGTAGTGGGCTGTATAGAAAGGGGCAATGAGTCATCATGCACGAGCGATGATATCACGGTAGTGGGCTGTATAGAAAGGGGCAATGAGTCATCATACAGCAGGGATGATATCACGGTAGTGGGCTGAATAGAAAGGGGCAATGAGTCATCATACAGGAGGGATGATATCACGGAAGTGGGCTGTATAGAAAGGGGCAATGAGTCATTATACAGGAGGGATGATATCACGGTAGTGGGCTGTATAGAAAGGGGCAATGAGTCATCATACAGGAGGGATGATATCACGGTAGTGGGCTGTATAGAAAGGGGCAATAAGACATCATACAGGAGGGATGATATCACGGTAGTGGGCTGTATAGAAAGGGGCAATGAGTCATCATACAGGAGGGATGATATCACGGTAGTGGGCTGTATAGAAAGGGGCAATGAGTCATCATGCAGGAGGGATGATATCACGGTAGTGGGCTGAATAGAAAGGGGCAATGAGTCATCATGCAGGAGAGATGATATCACGGTAGTGTGCTGTATAGAAAGGGGCAATGTGTCATCATACAGGAGGGATGATATCACTGAAGTGGGCTGCATAGAAAGGGGCAATGAGTCATCATACAGGAGGGATGATATCACGGTAGTGAGCTGTATAGAAAGGGGCAATGAGTCAACATGCAGGAGGGATGATATCACGGTCCTGGGCTGTATAGAAAGGGGCAATGAGTCATCATACAGGAGGGATGATATCACGGTAGTGGGCTGTAGAGAAAGGGGCAATAAGACATCATACAGGAGGGATGATATCACGGTAGTGGGCTGTATAGAAAGGGGTAATGAGTCATCATGCAGGAGGGATGATATCAAGGTAGTGGGCTGTATAGAAAGTGGCAATGAGTCATCATACAAGAGAGATGATATCACGGTAGTGGGCTGAATAGAAAGGGGCAATGAGTCATCATACAGGAGGGATGATATCACGGTAGTGGGCTGTATAGAAATGGGCAATGAGTCATCATACAGGAGGGATGATATCACGGTAGTGGGCTGTATAGAAAGGGGCAATAAGACATCATACAGGAGGGATGATATCACTGTAGTGGGCTGTATAGAAAGGGGCAATGAGTCATCATGCAGGAGGGAGGATATCAAGGTAGTGGGCTGTATAGAAAGGGGCAATGTGTCAATCATACAGGAGGGATGATATCACGGTAGTGGACTGTATAGAAAGTGGCAATGAGTCATCATGCAGGAGGGATGATATCACGGTAGTGGGCTGTATAGAAAGGGGCAATGAGTCATCATACAGGAGGGATGATATCACGGTAGTGGGCTGTATAGAAAGGGGCAATAAGTCATCATACTGGAGGGATGATATCACGGTGGTGGGCTGTATAGAAAGGGGCAATTAGTCATCAAGCACGAGGGATGATATCACGGTAGTGGGCTGTATAGAAAGTGGAAATGAGTCATCATTCAGGAGGGATGATATCACGGTAGTGGGCTGTATAGAAAGGGGCACAGTGTCATCATACAGGAGGGATGATATCATGGTAGTGGGCTGTATAGAAATGGGAAATGAGTCATCATACAGGAGGGATGATATCACGGTAGTGGGCTGTATAGAAAGGGGCAATAAGACATCATACAGGAGGGATGATATCACGGTAGTGGGCTGTATAGAAAGGGGCAATGAGTCATCATACAGGAGGGATGATATCACGGTAGTGGGCTGTATAGAAAGGGGCAATGAGTCATCATGCAGGAGGGATGATATCACGGTAGTGGGCTGAATAGAAAGGGGCAATGAGTCATCATGCAGGAGAGATGATATCACGGTAGTGTGCTGTATAGAAAGGGGCAATGTGTCATCATACAGGAGGGATGATATCACTGAAGTGGGCTGCATAGAAAGGGGCAATGAGTCATCATACAGGAGGGATGATATCACGGTAGTGAGCTGTATAGAAAGGGGCAATGAGTCAACATGCAGGAGGGATGATATCACGGTCCTGGGCTGTATAGAAAGGGGCAATGAGTCATCATACAGGAGGGATGATATCACGGTAGTGGGCTGTAGAGAAAGGGGCAATAAGACATCATACAGGAGGGATGATATCACGGTAGTGGGCTCTATAGAAAGGGGCAATGAGTCATCATGCAGGAGGGATGATATCAAGGTAGTGGGCTGTATAGAAAGTGGCAATGAGTCATCATACAAGAGAGATGATATCACGGTAGTGGGCTGAATAGAAAGGGGCAATGAGTCATCATACAGGAGGGATGATATCACGGTAGTGGGCTGTATAGAAATGGGCAATGAGTCATCATACAGGAGGGATGATATCACGGTAGTGGGCTGTATAGAAAGGGGCAATAAGACATCATACAGGAGGGATGATATCACTGTAGTGGGCTGTATAGAAAGGGGCAATGAGTCATCATGCAGGAGGGAGGATATCAAGGTAGTGGGCTGTATAGAAAGGGGCAATGTGTCAATCATACAGGAGGGATGATATCACGGTAGTGGACTGTATAGAAAGTGGCAATGAGTCATCATGCAGGAGGGATGATATCACGGTAGTGGGCTGTATAGAAAGGGGCAATGAGTCATCATACAGGAGGGATGATATCATGGTAGTGGGCTGTATAGAAAGGTGCAATGAGTCATCATGCAGGAGGGATGATATCACGGTAGTGGGCTGTATAGAAAGGGGCAATAAGACATCATACAGGAGGGATGATATCACGGTAGTGGGCTGTATAGAAAGGGGCAATGAGTCATCATACAGGAGGGATGATATCACGGTAGTGGGCTGTATAGAAAGGGGCAATGAGTCATCATGCAGGATGGATGATATCACGGTAGTGGGCTGAATAGAAAGGGGCAATGAGTCATCATGCAGGAGAGATGATATCACGGTAGTGTGCTGTATAGAAAGGGGCAATGAGTCATCATGCAGGAGGGATGATATCACGGTAGTGGGCTGTATAGAAAGGGGCAATGAGTCATCATACAGGAGGGATGATATCACTGAAGTAGGCTGCATAGAAAGGGGCAATGAGTCATCATACAGGAGGGATGATATCACGGTAGTGAGCTGTATAGAAAGGGGCAATGAGTCAACATGCAGGAGGGATGATATCACGGTCCTGGGCTGTATAGAAAGGGGCAATGAGTCATCATACAGGAGGGATGATATCACGGTAGTGGGCTGTAGAGAAAGGGGCAATAAGACATCATACAGGAGGGATGATATCACGGTAGTGGGCTGTATAGAAAGGGGCAATGAGTCATCATGCAGGAGGGATGATATCACGGTAGTGGGCTGAATAGAAAGGGGCAATGAGTCTTCATACAGGAGGAATGATATCACGGTAGTGGGCTGTATAGAAAGGGGCAATGAGTCATCATACAGGAGGGATGATATCACGGTAGTGGGCTGTATAGAAAGGGGCAATGAGTCTTCATACAGGAGGAATGATATGACGGTAGTGGGCTGTATAGAAAGGGGCAATGAGTCATCATACAGGAGGGATGATATCACGGTAGTGGGCTGTATAGAAAGGGGCAATGAGTCATCATACAAGGGGGATGATATCACGGTAGTGGTCTGTATAGAAAGGGGCAATCAGACATCATACAGGAGGGATGATATCACGGTAGTGGGCTGTATAGAAAGGAGCAATGAGTCATCATACAGGAGGGATGATATCACGGTAGTGGGCTGTATAGAAAGGGGCAATGAGTCATCATGCAGGAGGGATGATATCACGGTAGTGGGCTGAATAGAAAGGGGCAATGAGTCATCATGCAGGAGAGATGATATCACGGTCGTGGGCTGTATAGAAAGGGTCAATGAGTCATCATGCAGGAGGGATGATATCACGGTAGTGGGCTGTATAGAAAGGGGCAATGAGTCATCATACAGGAGGAATGATATCACGGTAGTGTGCTGTATATAAAGGGGCAATAAGACATCATACAGGAAGGTTGATATCACGGTAGTGGGCTGTATAGAATGGGGCAATGAGTCATCATGCAGGAGGGATGATATCAAGGTAGTGGGCTGTATAGATAGGGGCAATGAGTCATCATACAGGAGGGATGATATCATGGTAGTGGGCTGTATAGAAAGGGGCAATGAGTCATCATGCAGGAGGGATGATATCACGGTAATGGGCTGTATAGGAAGGGGCAATGAGTGATCATACAGGAGGGATGATATCACGGTAGTGGGCTGTATAGAAAGGGGCAATAAGTCATCATACTGGAGGGATGATATCACGGTGGTGGGCTGTATAGAAAGGGGCAATGAGTCATCAAGCACGAGGGATGATATCACGGTAGTGGGCTGTATAGAAAGTGGAAATGAGTCATCATTCAGGAGGGATGATATCACGGTAGTGGGCTGTATAGAAAGGGGCACAGTGTCATCATACAGGAGGGATGATATCATGGTAGTGGGCTGTATAGAAAGGGGAAATGAGTCATCATACAGGAGGGATGATATCACGGTAGTGGGCTGTATAGAAAGGGGCAATGAGTCATCATACTGGAGGGATGATATCACAGTAGTGGGCTGTATAGAAAGGGGCAATGAGTCATCATACAGGAGGGATGATATCACGGTAGTGGGCTGTATAGAAAGGGGCAATGAGTCATCATGCAGGAGGGATGATATCAAGGTAGTGGGCTGTATACAAAGGGGCAATGAGTCATCATACAGGAGGGATGATATCACGGTAGTGAGCTGTATAGAAAGGGGCAATGAGTCATCATACAGGAGGGATGATATCACAGTGGTGGGCTGTATAGAAAGGGGCAATGAGTCATCATGCAGGAGGGATGATATCACGGTAGTGGGCTGTATAGAAAGGGGCAATGAGTCATCATACAGGAGGGATGATATCATGGTAGTGGGCTGTATAGAAAGGTGCAATGAGTCATCATGCAGGAGGGATGATATCACGGTAGTGGGCTGTATAGAAAGGGGCAATAAGACATCATACAGGAGGGATGATATCACGGTAGTGGGCTGTATAGAAAGGGGCAATGAGTCATCATACAGGAGGGATGATATCACGGTAGTGGGCTGTATAGAAAGGGGCAATGAGTCATCATGCAGGATGGATGATATCACGGTAGTGGGCTGAATAGAAAGGGGCAATGAGTCATCATGCAGGAGAGATGATATCACGGTAGTGTGCTGTATAGAAAGGGGCAATGAGTCATCATGCAGGAGGGATGATATCACGGTAGTGGGCTGTATAGAAAGGGGCAATGAGTCATCATACAGGAGGGATGATATCACTGAAGTAGGCTGCATAGAAAGGGGCAATGAGTCATCATACAGGAGGGATGATATCACGGTAGTGAGCTGTATAGAAAGGGGCAATGAGTCAACATGCAGGAGGGATGATATCACGGTCCTGGGCTGTATAGAAAGGGGCAATGAGTCATCATACAGGAGGGATGATATCACGGTAGTGGGCTGTAGAGAAAGGGGCAATAAGACATCATACAGGAGGGATGATATCACGGTAGTGGGCTGTATAGAAAGGGGCAATGAGTCATCATGCAGGAGGGATGATATCAAGGTAGTGGGCTGTATAGAAAGTGGCAATGAGTCATCATACAGGAGAGATGATATCACGGTAGTGGGCTGTATAGAAAGGGGCAATGAGTCATCATACAGGAGGAAAGATATCACGGTAGTGGGCTGTATAGAAAGGGGCAATGAGTCATCATACAGGAGTGATGATATCACGGTAGTGGGCTGTATAGAAAGGGGCAATGAGTCATCATACAGGAGGAATGATATCACGGTAGTGGGCTGTATAGAAAGGGGCAATGAGTCATCATACAGGAGGGATGATATCACGGTAGTGGGCTGTATAGAAACGGGCAATGAGTCATCATACAAGGGGGATGATATCACGGTAGTGGTCTGTATAGAAAGGGGCAATCAGACATCATACAGGAGGGATGATATCACGGTAGTGGGCTGTATAGAAAGGAGCAATGAGTCATCATACAGGAGGGATGATATCACGGTAGTGGGCTGTATAGAAAGGGGCAATGGGTCATCATGCAGGAGGGATGATATCACGGTAGTGGGCTGAATAGAAAGGGGCAATGAGTCATCATGCAGGAGAGATGATATCACGGTCGTGGGCTGTATAGAAAGGGTCAATGAGTCATCATGCAGGAGGGATGATATCACGGTAGTGGGCTGTATAGAAAGGGGCAATGAGTCATCATACAGGAGGGATGATATCACGGTAGTGGGCTGTATAGAAAGCGGCAATGAGTCATCATACAGGAGGGATGATATCACGGTAGTGAGCTGTATAGAAAGAGGCAATGAGTCAACATGCAGGAGGGATGATATCACGGTAGTGGGCTGTATAGAAGGGGCAATGAGTCATCATACAGGAGGAATGATATCACGGTAGTGGGCTGTATATAAAGGGGCAATAAGACATCATACAGGAAGGTTGATATCACGGTAGTGGGCTGTATAGAATGGGGCAATGAGTCATCATGCAGGAGGGATGATATCAAGGTAGTGGGCTGTATAGATAGGGGCAATGAGTCATCATACAGGAGGGATGATATCATGGTAGTGGGCTGTATAGAAAGGGGCAATGAGTCATCATGCAGGAGGGATGATATCACGGTAATGGGCTGTATAGGAAGGGGCAATGAGTGATCATACGGGAGGGATGATATCACGGTAGTGGGCTGTATAGAAAGGGGCAATAAGTCATCATACTGGAGGGATGATATCACGGTGGTGGGCTGTATAGAAAGGGGCAATGAGTCATCAAGCACGAGGGATGATATCACGGTAGTGGGCTGTATAGAAAGTGGAAATGAGTCATCATTCAGGAGGGATGATATCACGGTAGTGGGCTGTATAGAAAGGGGCACAGTGTCATCATACAGGAGGGATGATATCATGGTAGTGGGCTGTATAGAAAGGGGAAATGAGTCATCATACAGGAGGGATGATATCACGGTAGTGGGCTGTATAGAAAGGGGCAATAAGTCATCATACTGGAGGGATGATATCACAGTAGTGGGCTGTATAGAAAGGGGCAATGAGTCAAAATACAGGAGGGATGATATCACGGTAGTGGGCTGTATAGAAAGGGGCAATGAGTCATCATGCAGGAGGGATGATATCAAGGTAGTGGGCTGTATACAAAGGGGTAATGAGTCATCATACAGGAGGGATGATATCACGGTAGTGGGCTGTATAGAAAGGGGCAATGAGTCATCATACAGGAGGGATGATATCAAGGTAGTGGGCTGTATAGAAAGGGGCAATGAGTCATCATGCAGGAGGGATGATATCAAGGTAGTGGGCTGTATACAAAGGGCCAATGAGTCATCATACAGGAGTGATGATATCACGGTAGTGGGCTGTATAGAAAGGGGCAATGAGTCATCATACAGGAGGGATGATATCAAGGTAGTGGGCTGTATAGAAAGGGGCAATGAGTCATCATGCAGGAGGGATGATATCAAGGTAGTGGGCTGTATACAAAGGGCCAATGAGTCATCATACAGGAGTGATGATATCACGGTAGTGGGCTGTATAGAAAGGGGCAATGAGTCATCATACAGGAGGGATGATATCACGGTAGTGGGCTGTATAGAAAGGGGCAATGAGTCATCATACAGGAGGGATGATATCACAGTGGTGGGCTGTATAGAAAGGGGCAATGAGTCATCATGCAGGAGGGATGATATCAAGGTAGTGGGCTGTATAGAAAGGGGTAATGAGTCATCATACAGGAGGGATGATATCACGGTAGTGGGCTGTATAGAAAGGGGCAATGAGTCATCATTCAGGAGGGATGATATCACGGTAGTGGGCTGTATAGAAATGGGCAATGAGTCATCATGCAGGAGGGATGATATCAAGGTAGTGGGCTGTATAGAAAGGGGCAATGAGTCATCATGCAGGAGGGATGATATCAAGGTAGTGGGCTGTATACAAAGGGCCAATGAGTCATCATGCAGGAGTGATGATATCACGGTAGTGGGCTGTATAGAAAGGGGCAATGAGTCATCATACAGGAGGGATGATATCAAGGTAGTGGGCTGTATAGAAAGGGGCAATGAGTCATCATGCAGGAGGGATGATATCAAGGTAGTGGGCTGTATACAAAGGGCCAATGAGTCATCATACAGGAGTGATGATATCACGGTAGTGGGCTGTATAGAAAGGGGCAATGAGTCATCATACAGGAGGGATGATATCACGGTAGTGGGCTGTATAGAAAGGGGCAATGAGTCATCATACAGGAGGGATGATATCACAGTGGTGGGCTGTATAGAAAGGGGCAATGAGTCATCATGCAGGAGGGATGATATCAAGGTAGTGGGCTGTATAGAAAGGGGTAATGAGTCATCATACAGGAGGGATGATATCACGGTAGTGGGCTGTATAGAAAGGGGCAATGAGTCATCATTCAGGAGGGATGATATCACGGTAGTGGGCTGTATAGAAATGGGCAATGAGTCATCATGCAGGAGGGATGATATCACGGTAGTGGGCTGTATAGAAAGGGGCAATGAGTCATCATGCACGAGCGATGATATCACGGTAGTGGGCTGTATAGAAAGGGGCAATGAGTCATCATACAGGAGGGATGATATCACGGTAGTGGGCAGAATAGAAAGGGGCAATGAGTCATCATACAGGAGGGATGATATCACGGAAGTGGGCTGTATAGAAAGGGGCAATGAGTCATTATACAGGAGGGATGATATCACGGTAGTGGGCTGTATAGAAAGGGGCAATGAGTCATCATACAGGAGGGATGATATCACGGTAGTGGGCTGTATAGAAAGGGGCAATAAGACATCATACAGGAGGGATGATATCACGGTAGTGGGCTGTATAGAAAGGGGCAATGAGTCATCATACAGGAGGGATGATATCACGGTAGTGGGCTGTATAGAAAGGGGCAATGAGTCATCATGCAGGAGGGATGATATCACGGTAGTGGGCTGAATAGAAAGGGTCAATGAGTCATCATGCAGGAGAGATGATATCACGGTAGTTTGCTGTATAGAAAGGGGCAATGTGTCATCATACAGGAGGGATGATATCACTGAAGTGGGCTGCATAGAAAGGGGCAATGAGTCATCATACAGGAGGGATGATATCACGGTAGTGAGCTGTATAGAAAGGGGCAATGAGTCAACATGCAGGAGGGATGATATCACGGTCCTGGGCTGTATAGAAAGGGGCAATGAGTCATCATACGGGAGGGATGATATCACGGTAGTGGGCTGTAGAGAAAGGGGCAATAAGACATCATACAGGAGGGATGATATCACGGTAGTGGGCTGTATAGAAAGGGGTAATGAGTCATCATGCAGGAGGGATGATATCAAGGTAGTGGGCTGTATAGAAAGTGGCAATGAGTCATCATACAAGAGAGATGATATCACGGTAGTGGGCTGAGTAGAAAGGGGCAATGAGTCATCATACAGGAGGGATGATATCACGGTAGTGGGCTGTATAGAAATGGGCAATGAGTCATCATACAGGAGGGATGATATCACGGTAGTGGGCTGTATAGAAAGGGGCAATAAGACATCATACAGGAGGGATGATATCACTGTAGTGGGCTGTATAGAAAGGGGCAATGAGTCATCATGCAGGAGGGAGGATATCAAGGTAGTGGGCTGTATAGAAAGGGGAAATGTGTCAATCATACAGGAGGGATGATATCACGGTAGTGGACTGTATAGAAAGTGGCAATGAGTCATCATGCAGGAGGGATGATATCACGGTAGTGGGCTGTATAGAAAGGGGCAATGAGTCATCATACAGGAGGGATGATATCACGGTAGTGGGCTGTATAGAAAGGGGCAATAAGTCATCATACTGGAGGGATGATATCACGGTGGTGGGCTGTATAGAAAGGGGCAATGAGTCATCAAGCACGAGGGATGATATCACGGTAGTGGGCTGTATAGAAAGTGGAAATGAGTCATCATTCAGGAGGGATGATATCACGGTAGTGGGCTGTATAGAGAGGGGCACAGTGTCATCATACAGGAGGGATGATATCATGGTAGTGGGCTGTATAGAAAGGGGAAATGAGTCATCATACAGGAGGGATGATATCACGGTAGTGGGCTGTATAGAAAGGGGCAATGAGTCATCATACTGGAGGGATGATATCACAGTAGTGGGCTGTATAGAAAGGGGCAATGAGTCATCATACAGGAGGGATGATATCACGGTAGTGGGCTGTATAGAAAAAGGCAATGAGTCATCATGCAGGAGGGATGATATCAAGGTAGTGGGCTGTATACAAAGGGGCAATGAGTCATCATACAGGAGGGATGATATCACGGTAGTGAGCTGTATAGAAAGGGGCAATGAGTCATCATACAGGAGGGATGATATCACAGTGGTGGGCTGTATAGAAAGGGGCAATGAGTCATCATGCAGGAGGGATGATATCAAGGTAGTGGGCTGTATAGAAAGGGGTAATGAGTCATCATACAGGAGGGATGATATCACGGTAGTGGGCTGTATAGAAAGGGTCAATGAGTCATCATGTAGGAGGGATGATATCACGGTAGTGGGCTGTATAGAAAGGGGCAATGAGTCATCATGCAGGAGGGATGATATCACGGTAGTGGGCTGTATAGAAAGGGGCAATGAGTCATCATGCACGAGCGATGATATCACGGTAGTGGGCTGTATAGAAAGGGGCAATGAGTCATCATACAGGAGGGATGATATCACGGTAGTGGGCTGAATAGAAAGGGGCAATGAGTCATCATACAGGAGGGATGATATCACGGAAGTGGGCTGTATAGAAAGGGGCAATGAGTCATCATACAGGAGGGATGATATCACGGTAGTGGGCTTTATAGAAAGGGGCAATGAGTCATCATACAGGAGGGATGATATCACGGTAGTGGGCTGTATAGAAAGGGGCAATAAGACATCATACAGGAGGGATGATATCACGGTAGTGTGCTGTATAGAAAGGGGCAATGAGTCATCATACAGGAGGGATTATATCACGGTAGTGGGCTGTATAGAAAGGGGCAATGAGTCATCATGCAGGAGGGATGATATCACGGTAGTGGGCTGAATAGAAAGGGGCAATGAGTCATCATGCAGGAGAGATGATATCACGGTAGTGTGCTGTATAGAAAGGGGCAATGTGTCATCATACAGGAGGGATGATATCACTGAAGTGGGCTGCATAGAAAGGGGCAATGAGTCATCATACAGGAGGGATGATATCACGGTAGTGAGCTGTATAGAAAGGGGCAATGAGTCAACATGCAGGAGGGATGATATCACGGTCCTGGGCTGTATAGAAAGGGGCAATGAGTCATCATACAGGAGGGATGATATCACGGTAGTGGTCTGTAGAGAAAGGGGCAATAAGACATCATACAGGAGGGATGATATCACGGTAGTGGGCTGTATAGAAAGGGGCAATGAGTCATCATGCAGGAGGGATGATATCAAGGTAGTGGGCTGTATAGAAAGTGGCAATGAGTCATCATACAAGAGAGATGATATCACGGTAGTGGGCTGAATAGAAAGGGGCAATGAGTCATCATACAGGAGGGATGATATCACGGTAGTGGGCTGTATAGAAATGGGCAATGAGTCATCATACAGGAGGGATGATATCACGGTAGTGGGCTGTATAGAAAGGGGCAATAAGACATCATACAGGAGGGATGATATCACTGTAGTGGGCTGTATAGAAAGGGGCAATGAGTCATCATGCAGGAGGGAGGATATCAAGGTAGTGGGCTGTATAGAAAGGGGCAATGTGTCAATCATACAGGAGGGATGATATCACGGTAGTGGACTGTATAGAAAGTGGCAATGAGTCATCATGCAGGAGGGATGATATCACGGTAGTGGGCTGTATAGAAAGGGGCAATGAGTCATCATACAGGAGGGATGATATCATGGTAGTGGGCTGTATAGAAAGGTGCAATGAGTCATCATGCAGGAGGGATGATATCACGGTAGTGGGCTGTATAGAAAGGGGCAATAAGACATCATACAGGAGGGATGATATCACGGTAGTGGGCTGTATAGAAAGGGGCAATGAGTCATCATACAGGAGGGATGATATCACGGTAGTGGGCTGTATAGAAAGGGGCAATGAGTCATCATGCAGGATGGATGATATCACGGTAGTGGGCTGAATAGAAAGGGGCAATGAGTCATCATGCAGGAGAGATGATATCACGGTAGTGTGCTGTATAGAAAGGGGCAATGAGTCATCATGCAGGAGGGATGATATCACGGTAGTGGGCTGTATAGAAAGGGGCAATGAGTCATCATACAGGAGGGATGATATCGCTGAAGTAGGCTGCATAGAAAGGGGCAATGAGTCATCATACAGGAGGGATGATATCACGGTAGTGAGCTGTATAGAAAGGGGCAATGAGTCAACATGCAGGAGGGATGATATCACGGTCCTGGGCTGTATAGAAAGGGGCAATGAGTCATCATACAGGAGGGATGATATCACGGTAGTGGGCTGTAGAGAAAGGGGCAATAAGACATCATACAGGAGGGATGATATCACGGTAGTGGGCTGTATAGAAAGGGGCAATGAGTCATCATGCAGGAGGGATGATATCAAGGTAGTGGGCTGTATAGAAAGTGGCAATGAGTCATCATACAGGAGAGATGATATCACGGTAGTGGGCTGTATAGAAAGGAGCAATGAGTCATCATACAGGAGGGATGATATCACGGTAGTGGGCTGTATAGAAAGGGGCAATGAGTCATCATGCAGGAGGGATGATATCACGGTAGTGGGCTGAATAGAAAGGGGCGATGAGTCATCATGCAGGAGAGATGATATCACGGTCGTGGGCTGTATAGAAAGGGTCAATGAGTCATCATGCAGGAGGGATGATATCACGGTCGTGGGCTGTATAGAAAGGGTCAATGAGTCATCATGCAGGAGGGATGATATCACGGTAGTGGGCTGTATAGAAAGCGGCAATGAGTCATCATACAGGAGGGATGATATCACGGTAGTGAGCTGTATAGAAAGAGGCAATGAGTCAACATGCAGGAGGGATGATATCACGGTAGTGGGCTGTATAGAAGGGGCAATGAGTCATCATACAGGAGGAATGATATCACGGTAGTGGGCTGTATATAAAGGGGCAATAAGACATCATACAGGAAGGTTGATATCACGGTAGTGGGCTGTATAGAAAGGGGCAATGAGTCATCATGCAGGAGGGATGATATCAAGGTAGTGGGCTGTATAGATAGGGGCAATGAGTCATCATACAGGAGGGATGATATCATGGTAGTGGGCTGTATAGAAAGGGGCAATGAGTCATCATGCAGGAGGGATGATATCACGGTAGTGGGCTGTATAGGAAGGGGCAATGAGTGATCATACAGGAGGGATGATATCACGGTAGTGGGCTGTATAGAAAGGGGCAATAAGTCATCATACTGGAGGGATGATATCACGGTGGTGGGCTGTATAGAAAGGGGCAATGAGTCATCAAGCACGAGGGATGATATCACGGTAGTGGGCTGTATAGAAAGTGGAAATGAGTCATCATTCAGGAGGGATGATATCACGGTAGTGGGCTGTATAGAAAGGGGCACAGTGTCATCATACAGGAGGGATGATATCATGGTAGTGGGCTGTATAGAAAGGGGAAATGAGTCATCATACAGGAGGGATGATATCACGGTAGTGGGCTGTATAGAAAGGGGCAATGAGTCATCATACAGGAGGGATGATATCACGGTAGTGGGCTGTATAGAAAGGGGCAATGAGTCATCATGCAGGAGGGATGATATCACGGTAGTGGGCTGAATAGAAAGGGGTAAAGAGTCATCATACAGGAGGGATGATATCACGGTAGTGGGCTGTATAGAAAGGGGCAATGAGTCATCATACAGGGGGGATGATATCACGGTAGTGGGCTGTATAGAAAGGGGCAATCAGACATCATACTGGAGGCATGATATCACGGTAGTGGGCTGTATAGAAAGGAGCAATGAGTCATCATACAGGAGGGATGATATCACGGTAGTGGGCTGTATAGAAAGGGGCAATGAGTCATCATGCAGGAGGGATGATATCACGGTAGTGGGCTGAATAGAAAGGGGCAATGAGTCATCATGCAGGAGAGATGATATCACGGTCGTGGGCTGTATAGAAAGGGGCAAAGAGTCATCATGCAGGAGGGATGATATCACGGTAGTGGGCTGTATAGAAAGGGGAAATGAGTCATCATACAGGAGAGATGATATCACGGTCGTGGGCTGTATAGAAAGGGGCAATGAGTCATCATGCAGGAGGGATGATATCACGGTAGTGGGCTGTATAGAAAGGGGCAATGAGTCATCATACAGGAGGAATGATATCACGGTAGTGAGCTGTATAGAAAGAGGCAATGAGTCAACATGCAGGAGGGATGATATCACGGTAGTGGGCTGTATAGAAAGGGGCAATGAGTCATCATACAGGAGGGATGATATCACGGTAGTGGGCTGTATATAAAGGGGCGGTAAGACATCATACAGGAGGGATGATATCACGCTAGTGGGCTGTATAGAATGGGGCAATTAGTCATCATGTAGGAGGGATGATATCAAGGTAGTGGACTGTATAGATAGGGGCAATGAGTCATCATACAGGAGGGATGATATCACGGTAGTGGGCTGTATAGAAAGGGGCAATAAGACATCATACAGGAGGGATGATATCACGGTAGTGGTCTGTATAGAAAGGGGCAATGAGTCATCATACAGGAGGGATGATATCACGGTAGTGGGCTGTATAGAAAGGGGCAATGAGTCATCATGCAGGACGGATGATATCAAGGTAGTGGGCTGTATAGAAAGGGGCAATGAGTCATCATACTGGAGGGATGATATCACGGTAGTGGGCTGTATAGAAAGGGGCAATGAGTCATCATACAAGAGGGATGATATCGCGGTAGTAGGCTGTATAGAAAGGGGCAATGAGTCATCATGCAGCAGGGATGATATCAAGGTAGTGGGCTGTATAGAAAGGGGCAATGAGTCATCATACAGGAGGGATGATATCACGGTAGTGAGCTGTATAGAAAGGGGCAATGAGTCATCATACAGGAGGGATGATATCACAGTGGTGGGCTGTATAGAAAGGGGCAATGAGTCATCATGCAGGAGGGATGATATCAAGGTAGTGGGCTGTATAGAAAGGGGCAATGAGTCATCATACAGGAGGGATGATATCACGGTAGTGGGCTGTATAGAAAGGGGCAATGAGTCATCATGCAGGAGGGATGATATCACGGTAGTGGGCTGTATAGAAAGGGGCAATGAGTCATCATGCAGGAGGGATGATATCACGGTAGTGGGCTGTATAGAAAGGGGCAATGAGTCATCATGCAGGAGCGATGATATCACGGTAGTGGGCTGTATAGAAAGGGGCAATGAGTCATCATACAGGAGGGATGATATCACGGTAGTGGGCTGAATAGAAAGGGGCAATGAGTCATCATACAGGATGGATGATATCACGGAAGTGTGCTGTATAGAAAGTGGCAATGAGTCATCATACAGGAGGGATGATATCACGGTAGTGGGCTGTATAGAAAGGGGCAATGAGTCATCATACAGGAGGGATGATATCACGGTAGTGGGCTGTATAGAAAGGGGCAATAAGACATCATACAGGAGGGATGATATCACGGTAGTGGGCTGTATAGAAAGGGGCAATGAGTCATCATACAGGAGGAATGATATCACGGTAGTGGGCTGTATAGAAAGGGGCAATGAGTCATCATGCAGGTGGGATGACATCACGGTAGTGGGCTGAATAGAAAGGGGCAATGAGTCATCATGCAGGAGAGATGATATCACGGTAGTGTGCTGTATAGAAGGGGCAATGAGTCATCATGCAGGAGGGATGATATCACGGTAGTGGGCTGTATAGAAAGGGGCAATGAGTCATCATACAGGAGGGATGATATCACTGTAGTGGGCTGCAAAGAAAGGGGCAATGAGTCATCATACAGGAGGGATGATATCACGGTAGTGAGCTGTATAGAAAGGGGCAATGAGTCAACATGCAGGAGGGATGATATCACGGTCGTGGGCTGTATAGAAAGGGGCAATGAGTCATCATACACGAGGGATGATATGACGGTAGTGGGCTGTAGAGAAAGGGGCAATAAGACATCATACAGGAGGGATGATATCACGGTAGTGGGCTGTATAGAAAGGGGCAATGAGTCATCATGCAGGAGGGATGATAGCAAGGTAGTGGGCTGTATAGAAAGTGGCAATGAGTCATCATACAGGAGAGATGATATCACGGTAGTGGGCTGAATAGAAAGGGGCAATGAGTCATCATACAGGAGGGATGATATCACGGTAGTGGGCTGTATAGAAAGGGGCAATGATTCATCATACAGGAGGGATGATATCACGTTAGTGGGCTCTATAGAAAGGGGCAATGAGTCATCATACAGGAGGGATGATATCACGGTAGTGGGCTGTATAGAAAGGGGCAATGAGTCATCATACAGGGGGGATGATATCACGGTAGTGGGCTGTATAGAAAGGGGCAATCAGACATCATACAGGAGGGATGATATCACGGTAGTGGGCTGTATAGAAAGGAGCAATGAGTCATCATACAGGAGGGATGATATCAAGGTAGTGGGCTGTATAGAAAGGGGCAATGAGTCATCATGCAGGAGGTATGATATCACGGTAGTGGGCTGAATAGAAAGGGGCAATGAGTCATCATGCAGGAGAGATTATATCACGGTCGTGGGCTTTATGAAAGGGGAAATGAGTCATCATACAGGAGGGATGATATCACGGTAGTGGACTGTATAGAAAGGGGCAATGAGTCATCATGCAGGAGGGATGATATCACGGTAGTGGGCTGAATAGAAAGGGGCAATGAGTCATCATGCAGGAGAGATGATATCACGGTAGTGGGCTGTATAGAAAGGGGCAATGAGTCATCATGCAGGAGGGATGATATTACGGTAGTGGGCTGTATAGAAAGGGGCAATGAGTCATCATACAGGAGGGATGATATCACTGTAGTGGGCTGCATAGAAAGGGGCAATGAGTCATCATACAGGGGGGATGATATCACGGTAGTGAGCTGTATAGAAAGGGGCAATGAGTGAACATGCAGGAGGGATGATATCACGGTCGTGGGCTGTATAGAAAGGGGCAATGAGTCATCATACAGGAGGGATGATATCACTGTAGTGGTCTGCATAGAAAGGGGCAATGAGTCATCATACAGGGGGGATGATATCACGGTAGTGAGCTGTATAGAAAGGGGCAATGAGTCAACATGCAGGAGGGATGATATCACGGTCGTGGGCTGTATAGAAAGGGGTAATGAGTCATCATACAGGAGGGATGATATCACGGTAGTGGGCTGTTGAGTAAGGGGCAATAAGACATCATACAGGAGGGATGATATCACGGTAGTGGGCTGTATAGAAAGGGGCAATGAGTCATCATACAGGAGAGATGATATCACGGTAGTGGGCTGAATAGAAAGGGGCAATGAGTCATCATACAGGAGGGATGATATCACGGTAGTGGGCTGTATAGAAAGGGGCAATGAGTCATCATACAAGGGGGATGATATCACGGTAGTGGTCTGTATAGAAAGGGGCAATCAGACATCATACAGGAGGGATGATATCACGGCAGTGGGCTGTATAGAAAGGAGCAATGAGTCATCATACAGGAGGGATGATATCACGGTAGTGGGCTGTATAGAAAGGGGCAATGAGTCATCATGCAGGAGGGATGATATCACGGTAGTGGGCTGAATAGAAAGGGGCGATGAGTCATCATGCAGGAGAGATGATATCACGGTCGTGGGCTGTATAGAAAGGGTCAATGAGTCATCATGCAGGAGGGATGATATCACGGTAGTGGGCTGTATAGAAAGGGGCAATGAGTCATCATACAGGAGTGATGATATCACGGTAGTGGGCTGTATAGAAAGCGGCAATGAGTCATCATACAGGAGGGATGATATCACGGTAGTGAGCTGTATAGAAAGAGGCAATGAGTCAACATGCAGGAGGGATGATATCACGGTAGTGGGCTGTATAGAAGGGGCAATGAGTCATCATACAGGAGGAATGATATCACGGTAGTGGGCTGTATATAAAGGGGCAATAAGACATCATACAGGAAGGTTGATATCACGGTAGTGGGCTGTATAGAAAGGGGCAATGAGTCATCATGCAGGAGGGATGATATCAAGGTAGTGGGCTGTATAGATAGGGGCAATGAGTCATCATACAGGAGGGATGATATCATGGTAGTGGGCTGTATAGAAAGGGGCAATGAGTCATCATGCAGGAGGGATGATATCACGGTAGTGGGCTGTATAGGAAGGGGCAATGAGTGATCATACAGGAGGGATGATATCACGGTAGTGGGCTGTATAGAAAGGGGCACAGTGTCATCATACAGGAGGGATGATATCATGGTAGTGGGCTGTATAGAAAGGGGAAATGAGTCATCATACAGGAGGGATGATATCACGGTAGTGGGCTGTATAGAAAGGGGCAATGAGTCATCATACAGGAGGGATGATATCACGGTAGTGGGCTGTATAGAAAGGGGCAATGAGTCATCATGCAGGAGGGATGATATCACGGTAGTGGGCTGAATAGAAAGGGGTAAAGAGTCATCATACAGGAGGGATGATATCACGGTAGTGGGCTGTATAGAAAGGGGCAATGAGTCATCATACAGGGGGGATGATATCACGGTAGTGGGCTGTATAGAAAGGGGCAATCAGACATCATACTGGAGGCATGATATCACGGTAGTGGGCTGTATAGAAAGGAGCAATGAGTCATCATACAGGAGGGATGATATCACGGTAGTGGGCTGTATAGAAAGGGGCAATGAGTCATCATGCAGGAGGGATGATATCACGGTAGTGGGCTGAATAGAAAGGGGCAATGAGTCATCATGCAGGAGAGATGATATCACGGTCGTGGGCTGTATAGAAAGGGGCAAAGAGTCATCATGCAGGAGGGATGATATCACGGTAGTGGGCTGTATAGAAAGGGGAAATGAGTCATCATACAGGAGAGATGATATCACGGTCGTGGGCTGTATAGAAAGGGGCAATGAGTCATCATGCAGGAGGGATGATATCACGGTAGTGGGCTGTATAGAAAGGGGCAATGAGTCATCATACAGGAGGAATGATATCACGGTAGTGAGCTGTATAGAAAGAGGCAATGAGTCAACATGCAGGAGGGATGATATCACGGTAGTGGGCTGTATAGAAAGGGGCAATGAGTCATCATACAGGAGGGATGATATCACGGTAGTGGGCTGTATATAAAGGGGCGGTAAGACATCATACAGGAGGGATGATATCACGCTAGTGGGCTGTATAGAATGGGGCAATTAGTCATCATGTAGGAGGGATGATATCAAGGTAGTGGACTGTATAGATAGGGGCAATGAGTCATCATACAGGAGGGATGATATCACGGTAGTGGGCTGTATAGAATGGGGCAATAAGACATCATACAGGAGGGATGATATCACGGTAGTGGTCTGTATAGAAAGGGGCAATGAGTCATCATACAGGAGGGATGATATCACGGTAGTGGGCTGTATAGAAAGGGGCAATGAGTCATCATGCAGGACGGATGATATCAAGGTAGTGGGCTGTATAGAAAGGGGCAATGAGTCATCATACTGGAGGGATGATATCACGGTAGTGGGCTGTATAGAAAGGGGCAATGAGTCATCATACAAGAGGGATGATATCGCGGTAGTAGGCTGTATAGAAAGGGGCAATGAGTCATCATGCAGCAGGGATGATATCAAGGTAGTGGGCTGTATAGAAAGGGGCAATGAGTCATCATACAGGAGGGATGATATCACGGTAGTGAGCTGTATAGAAAGGGGCAATGAGTCATCATACAGGAGGGATGATATCACAGTGGTGGGCTGTATAGAAAGGGGCAATGAGTCATCATGCAGGAGGGATGATATCACTGTAGTGGGCTGCAAAGAAAGGGGCAATGAGTCATCATACAGGAGGGATGATATCACGGTAGTGAGCTGTATAGAAAGGGGCAATGAGTCAACATGCAGGAGGGATGATATCACGGTCGTGGGCTGTATAGAAAGGGGCAATGAGTCATCATACACGAGGGATGATATGACGGAAGTGGGCTGTAGAGAAAGGGGCAATAAGACATCATACAGGAGGGATGATATCACGGTAGTGGGCTGTATAGAAAGGGGCAATGAGTCATCATGCAGGAGGGATGATAGCAAGGTAGTGGGCTGTATAGAAAGTGGCAATGAGTCATCATACAGGAGAGATGATATCACGGTAGTGGGCTGAATAGAAAGGGGCAATGAGTCATCATACAGGAGGGATGATATCACGGTAGTGGGCTGTATAGAAAGGGGCAATGATTCATCATACAGGAGGGATGATATCACGTTAGTGGGCTCTATAGAAAGGGGCAATGAGTCATCATACAGGAGGGATGATATCACGGTAGTGGGCTGTATAGAAAGGGGCAATGAGTCATCATACAGGGGGGATGATATCACGGTAGTGGGCTGTATAGAAAGGGGCAATCAGACATCATACAGGAGGGATGATATCACGGTAGTGGGCTGTATAGAAAGGAGCAATGAGTCATCATACAGGAGGGATGATATCAAGGTAGTGGGCTGTATAGAAAGGGGCAATGAGTCATCATGCAGGAGGTATGATATCACGGTAGTGGGCTGAATAGAAAGGGGCAATGAGTCATCATGCAGGAGAGATTATATCACGGTCGTGGGCTTTATGAAAGGGGAAATGAGTCATCATACAGGAGGGATGATATCACGGTAGTGGGCTGTTGAGTAAGGGGCAATAAGACATCATACAGGAGGGATGATATCACGGTAGTGGGCTGTATAGAAAGGGGCAATGAGTCATCATACAGGAGAGATGATATCACGGTAGTGGGCTGAATAGAAAGGGGCAATGAGTCATCATGCAGGAGAGATGATATCACGGTAGTGGGCTGTATAGAAAGGGGCAATGAGTCATCATGCAGGAGGGATGATATTACGGTAGTGGGCTGTATAGAAAGGGGCAATGAGTCATCATACAGGAGGGATGATATCACTGTAGTGGGCTGCATAGAAAGGGGCAATGAGTCATCATACAGGGGGGATGATATCACGGTAGTGAGCTGTATAGAAAGGGGCAATGAGTGAACATGCAGGAGGGATGATATCACGGTCGTGGGCTGTATAGAAAGGGGCAATGAGTCATCATACAGGAGGGATGATATCACTGTAGTGGTCTGCATAGAAAGGGGCAATGAGTCATCATACAGGGGGGATGATATCACGGTAGTGAGCTGTATAGAAAGGGGCAATGAGTCAACATGCAGGAGGGATGATATCACGGTCGTGGGCTGTATAGAAAGGGGTAATGAGTCATCATACAGGAGGGATGATATCACGGTAGTGGGCTGTTGAGTAAGGGGCAATAAGACATCATACAGGAGGGATGATATCACGGTAGTGGGCTGTATAGAAAGGGGCAATGAGTCATCATACAGGAGAGATGATATCACGGTAGTGGGCTGAATAGAAAGGGGCAATGAGTCATCATACAGGAGGGATGATATCACGGTAGTGGGCTGTATAGAAAGGGGCAATGAGTCATCATACAAGGGGGATGATATCACGGTAGTGGTCTGTATAGAAAGGGGCAATCAGACATCATACAGGAGGGATGATATCACGGTAGTGGGCTGTATAGAAAGGAGCAATGAGTCATCATACAGGAGGGATGATATCACGGTAGTGGGCTGTATAGAAAGGGGCAATGAGTCATCATGCAGGAGGGATGATATCACGGTAGTGGGCTGAATAGAAAGGGGCGATGAGTCATCATGCAGGAGAGATGATATCACGGTCGTGGGCTGTATAGAAAGGGTCAATGAGTCATCATGCAGGAGGGATGATATCACGGTAGTGGGCTGTATAGAAAGGGGCAATGAGTCATCATACAGGAGTGATGATATCACGGTAGTGGGCTGTATAGAAAGCGGCAATGAGTCATCATACAGGAGGGATGATATCACGGTAGTGAGCTGTATAGAAAGAGGCAATGAGTCAACATGCAGGAGGGATGATATCACGGTAGTGGGCTGTATAGAAGGGGCAATGAGTCATCATACAGGAGGAATGATATCACGGTAGTGGGCTGTATATAAAGGGGCAATAAGACATCATACAGGAAGGTTGATATCACGGTAGTGGGCTGTATAGAAAGGGGCAATGAGTCATCATGCAGGAGGGATGATATCAAGGTAGTGGGCTGTATAGATAGGGGCAATGAGTCATCATACAGGAGGGATGATATCATGGTAGTGGGCTGTATAGAAAGGGGCAATGAGTCATCATGCAGGAGGGATGATATCACGGTAGTGGGCTGTATAGGAAGGGGCAATGAGTGATCATACAGGAGGGATGATATCACGGTAGTGGGCTGTATAGAAAGGGGCACAGTGTCATCATACAGGAGGGATGATATCATGGTAGTGGGCTGTATAGAAAGGGGAAATGAGTCATCATACAGGAGGGATGATATCACGGTAGTGGGCTGTATAGAAAGGGGCAATGAGTCATCCTACAGGAGGGATGATATCACGGTAGTGGGCTGTATAGAAAGGGGCAATGAGTCATCATGCAGGAGGGATGATATCACGGTAGTGGGCTGAATAGAAAGGGGTAAAGAGTCATCATACAGGAGGGATGATATCACGGTAGTGGGCTGTATAGAAAGGGGCAATGAGTCATCATACAGGGGGGATGATATCACGGTAGTGGGCTGTATAGAAAGGGGCAATCAGACATCATACTGGAGGAATGATATCACGGTAGTGGGCTGTATAGAAAGGAGCAATGAGTCATCATACAGGAGGGATGATATCACGGTAGTGGGCTGTATAGAAAGGGGCAATGAGTCATCATGCAGGAGGGATGATATCACGGTAGTGGGCTGAATAGAAAGGGGCAATGAGTCATCATGCAGGAGAGATGATATCACGGTCGTGGGCTGTATAGAAAGGGGCAAAGAGTCATCATGCAGGAGGGATGATATCACGGTAGTGGGCTGTATAGAAAGGGGAAATGAGTCATCATACAGGAGAGATGATATCACGGTCGTGGGCTGTATAGAAAGGGGCAATGAGTCATCATGCAGGAGGGATGATATCACGGTAGTGGGCTGTATAGAAAGGGGCAATGAGTCATCATACAGGAGGAATGATATCACGGTAGTGAGCTGTATAGAAAGAGGCAATGAGTCAACATGCAGGAGGGATGATATCACGGTAGTGGGCTGTATAGAAAGGGGCAATGAGTCATCATACAGGAGGGATGATATCACGGTAGTGGGCTGTATATAAAGGGGCGGTAAGACATCATACAGGAGGGATGATATCACGCTAGTGGGCTGTATAGAATGGGGCAATTAGTCATCATGTAGGAGGGATGATATCAAGGTAGTGGACTGTATAGATAGGGGCAATGAGTCATCATACAGGAGGGATGATATCACGGTAGTGGGCTGTATAGAAAGGGGCAATAAGACATCATACAGGAGGGATGATATCACGGTAGTGGTCTGTATAGAAAGGGGCAATGAGTCATCATACAGGAGGGATGATATCACGGTAGTGGGCTGTATAGAAAGGGGCAATGAGTCATCATGCAGGACGGATGATATCAAGGTAGTGGGCTGTATAGAAAGGGGCAATGAGTCATCATACTGGAGGGATGATATCACGGTAGTGGGCTGTATAGAAAGGGGCAATGAGTCATCATACAAGAGGGATGATATCGCGGTAGTAGGCTGTATAGAAAGGGGCAATGAGTCATCATGCAGCAGGGATGATATCAAGGTAGTGGGCTGTATAGAAAGGGGCAATGAGTCATCATACAGGAGGGATGATATCACGGTAGTGAGCTGTATAGAAAGGGGCAATGAGTCATCATACAGGAGGGATGATATCACAGTGGTGGGCTGTATAGAAAGGGGCAATGAGTCATCATGCAGGAGGGATGATATCAAGGTAGTGGGCTGTATAGAAAGGGGCAATGAGTCATCATACAGGAGGGATGATATCACGGTAGTGGGCTGTATAGAAAGGGGCAATGAGTCATCATGCAGGAGGGATGATATCACGGTAGTGGGCTGTATAGAAAGGGGCAATGAGTCATCATGCAGGAGGGATGATATCACGGTAGTGGGCTGTATAGAAAGGGGCAATGAGTCATCATGCAGGAGCGATGATATCACGGTAGTGGGCTGTATAGAAAGGGGCAATGAGTCATCATACAGGAGGGATGATATCACGGTAGTGGGCTGAATAGAAAGGGGCAATGAGTCATCATACAGGATGGATGATATCACGGAAGTGTGCTGTATAGAAAGTGGCAATGAGTCATCATACAGGAGGGATGATATCACGGTAGTGGGCTGTATAGAAAGGGGCAATGAGTCATCATACAGGAGGGATGATATCACGGTAGTGGGCTGTATAGAAAGGGGCAATGAGACATCATACAGGAGGGATGATATCACGGTAGTGGGCTGTATAGAAAGGGGCAATGAGTCATCATACAGGAGGAATGATATCACGGTAGTGGGCTGTATAGAAAGGGGCAATGAGTCATCATGCAGGTGGGATGACATCACGGTAGTGGGCTGAATAGAAAGGGGCAATGAGTCATCATGCAGGAGAGATGATATCACGGTAGTGTGCTGTATAGAAAGGGGCAATGAGTCATCATGCAGGAGGGATGATATCACGGTAGTGGGCTGTATAGAAAGGGGCAATGAGTCATCATACAGGAGGGATGATATCACTGTAGTGGGCTGCAAAGAAAGGGGCAATGAGTCATCATACAGGAGGGATGATATCACGGTAGTGAGCTGTATAGAAAGGGGCAATGAGTCAACATGCAGGAGGGATGATATCACGGTCGTGGGCTGTATAGAAAGGGGCAATGAGTCATCATACACGAGGGATGATATGACGGTAGTGGGCTGTAGAGAAAGGGGCAATAAGACATCATACAGGAGGGATGATATCACGGTAGTGGGCTGTATAGAAAGGGGCAATGAGTCATCATGCAGGAGGGATGATAGCAAGGTAGTGGGCTGTATAGAAAGTGGCAATGAGTCATCATACAGGAGAGATGATATCACGGTAGTGGGCTGAATAGAAAGGGGCAATGAGTCATCATACAGGAGGGATGATATCACGGTAGTGGGCTGTATAGAAAGGGGCAATGATTCATCATACAGGAGGGATGATATCACGTTAGTGGGCTCTATAGAAAGGGGCAATGAGTCATCATACAGGAGGGATGATATCACGGTAGTGGGCTGTATAGAAAGGGGCAATGAGTCATCATACAGGGGGGATGATATCACGGTAGTGGGCTGTATAGAAAGGGGCAATCAGACATCATACAGGAGGGATGATATCACGGTAGTGGGCTGTATAGAAAGGAGCAATGAGTCATCATACAGGAGGGATGATATCAAGGTAGTGGGCTGTATAGAAAGGGGCAATGAGTCATCATGCAGGAGGTATGATATCACGGTAGTGGGCTGAATAGAAAGGGGCAATGAGTCATCATGCAGGAGAGATTATATCACGGTCGTGGGCTTTATGAAAGGGGAAATGAGTCATCATACAGGAGGGATGATATCACGGTAGTGGACTGTATAGAAAGGGGCAATGAGTCATCATGCAGGAGGGATGATATCACGGTAGTGGGCTGAATAGAAAGGGGCAATGAGTCATCATGCAGGAGAGATGATATCACGGTAGTGGGCTGTATAGAAAGGGGCAATGAGTCATCATGCAGGAGGGATGATATTACGGTAGTGGGCTGTATAGAAAGGGGCAATGAGTCATCATACAGGAGGGATGATATCACTGTAGTGGGCTGCATAGAAAGGGGCAATGAGTTATCATACAGGGGGGATGATATCACGGTAGTGAGCTGTATAGAAAGGGGCAATGAGTGAACATGCAGGAGGGATGATATCACGGTCGTGGGCTGTATAGAAAGGGGCAATGAGTCATCATACAGGAGGGATGATATCACTGTAGTGGTCTGCATAGAAAGGGGCAATGAGTCATCATACAGGGGGGATGATATCACGGTAGTGAGCTGTATAGAAAGGGGCAATGAGTCAACATGCAGGAGGGATGATATCACGGTCGTGGGCTGTATAGAAAGGGGTAATGAGTCATCATACAGGAGGGATGATATCACGGTAGTGGGCTGTTGAGTAAGGGGCAATAAGACATCATACAGGAGGGATGATATCACGGTAGTGGGCTGTATAGAAAGGGGCAATGAGTCATCATACAGGAGAGATGATATCACGGTAGTGGGCTGAATAGAAAGGGGCAATGAGTCATCATACAGGAGGGATGATATCACGTTAGTGGGCTGTATAGAAAGCGGCAATGAGTCATCATACAGGAGGGATGATATCACGGTAGTGAGCTGTATAGAAAGAGGCAATGAGTCAACATGCAGGAGGGATGATATCACGGTAGTGGTCTGTATAGAAGGGGCAATGAGTCATCATACAGGAGGAATGATATCACGGTAGTGGGCTGTATATAAAGGGGCAATAAGACATCATACAGGAAGGTTGATATCACGGTAGTGGGCTGTATAGAATGGGGCAATGAGTCATCATGCAGGAGGGATGATATCAAGGTAGTGGGCTGTATAGATAGGGGCAATGAGTCATCATACAGGAGGGATGATATCATGGTAGTGGGCTGTATAGAAAGGGGCAATGAGTCATCATGCAGGAGGGATGATATCACGGTAGTGGGCTGTATAGGAAGGGGCAATGAGTGATCATACAGGAGGGATGATATCACGGTAGTGGGCTGTATAGAAAGGGGCAATAAGTCATCATACTGGAGGGATGATATCACGGTGGTGGGCTGTATAGAAAGGGGCAATGAGTCATCAAGCACGAGGGATGATATCACGGTAGTGGGCTGTATAGAAAGTGGAAATGAGTCATCATTCAGGAGGGATGATATCACGGTAGTGGGCTGTATAGAAAGGGGCACAGTGTCATCATACAGGAGGGATGATATCATGGTAGTGGGCTGTATAGAAAGGGGAAATGAGTCATCATACAGGAGGGATGATATCACGGTAGTGGGCTGTATAGAAAGGGGCAATGAGTCATCATACTGGAGGGATGATATCACAGTAGTGGGCTGTATAGAAAGGGGCAATGAGTCATCATACAGGAGGGATGATATCAAGGTAGTGGGCTGTATAGATAGGGGCAATGAGTCATCATACAGGAGGGATGATATCATGGTAGTGGGCTGTATAGAAAGGGGCAATGAGTCATCATGCAGGAGGGATGATATCACGGTAGTGGGCTGTATAGGAAGGGGCAATGAGTGATCATACAGGAGGGATGATATCACGGTAGTGGGCTGTATAGAAAGGGGCAATAAGTCATCATACTGGAGGGATGATATCACGGTGGTGGGCTGTATAGAAAGGGGCAATGAGTCATCAAGCACGAGGGATGATATCACGGTAGTGGGCTGTATAGAAAGTGGAAATGAGTCATCATTCAGGAGGGATGATATCACGGTAGTGGGCTGTATAGAAAGGGGCACAGTGTCATCATACAGGAGGGATGATATCATGGTAGTGGGCTGTATAGAAAGGGGAAATGAGTCATCATACAGGAGGGATGATATCACGGTAGTGGGCTGTATAGAAAGGGGCAATGAGTCATCATACAGGAGGGATGATATCACGGTAGTGGGCTGTATAGAAAGGGGCAATGAGTCATCATGCAGGAGGGATGATATCACGGTAGTGGGCTGAATAGAAAGGGGTAAAGAGTCATCATACAGGAGGGATGATATCACGGTAGTGGGCTGTATAGAAAGGGGCAATGAGTCATCATACAGGGGGGATGATATCACGGTAGTGGGCTGTATAGAAAGGGGCAATCAGACATCATACTGGAGGCATGATATCACGGTAGTGGGCTGTATAGAAAGGAGCAATGAGTCATCATACAGGAGGGATGATATCACGGTAGTGGGCTGTATAGAAAGGGGCAATGAGTCATCATGCAGGAGGGATGATATCACGGTAGTGGGCTGAATAGAAAGGGGCAATGAGTCATCATGCAGGAGAGATGATATCACGGTCATGGGCTGTATAGAAAGGGGCAAAGAGTCATCATGCAGGAGGGATGATATCACGGTAGTGGGCTGTATAGAAAGGGGAAATGAGTCATCATACAGGAGAGATGATATCACGGTCGTGGGCTGTATAGAAAGGGGCAATGAGTCATCATGCAGGAGGGATGATATCACGGTAGTGGGCTGTATAGAAAGGGGCAATGAGTCATCATACAGGAGGAATGATATCACGGTAGTGAGCTGTATAGAAAGAGGCAATGAGTCAACATGCAGGAGGGATGATATCACGGTAGTGGGCTGTATAGAAAGGGGCAATGAGTCATCATACAGGAGGGATGATATCACGGTAGTGGGCTGTATATAAAGGGGCGGTAAGACATCATACAGGAGGGATGATATCACGCTAGTGGGCTGTATAGAATGGGGCAATTAGTCATCATGTAGGAGGGATGATATCAAGGTAGTGGACTGTATAGATAGGGGCAATGAGTCATCATACAGGAGGGATGATATCACGGTAGTGGGCTGTATAGAAAGGGGCAATAAGACATCATACAGGAGGGATGATATCACGGTAGTGGTCTGTATAGAAAGGGGCAATGAGTCATCATACAGGAGGGATGATATCACGGTAGTGGGCTGTATAGAAAGGGGCAATGAGTCATCATGCAGGACGGATGATATCAAGGTAGTGGGCTGTATAGAAAGGGGCAATGAGTCATCATACTGGAGGGATGATATCACGGTAGTGGGCTGTATAGAAAGGGGCAATGAGTCATCATACAAGAGGGATGATATCGCGGTAGTAGGCTGTATAGAAAGGGGCAATGAGTCATCATGCAGCAGGGATGATATCAAGGTAGTGGGCTGTATAGAAAGGGGCAATGAGTCATCATACAGGAGGGATGATATCACGGTAGTGAGCTGTATAGAAAGGGGCAATGAGTCATCATACAGGAGGGATGATATCACAGTGGTGGGCTGTATAGAAAGGGGCAATGAGTCATCATGCAGGAGGGTTGATATCAAGGTAGTGGGCTGTATAGAAAGGGGCAATGAGTCATCATACAGGAGGGATGATATCACGGTAGTGGGCTGTATAGAAAGGGGCAATGAGTCATCATGCAGGAGGGATGATATCACGGTAGTGGGCTGTATAGAAAGGGGCAATGAGTCATCATGCAGGAGGGATGATATCACGGTAGTGGGCTGTATAGAAAGGGGCAATGAGTCATCATGCAGGAGCGATGATATCACGGTAGTGGGCTGTATAGAAAGGGGCAATGAGTCATCATACAGGAGGGATGATATCACGGTAGTGGGCTGAATAGAAAGGGGCAATGAGTCATCATACAGGATGGATGATATCACGGAAGTGTGCTGTATAGAAAGTGGCAATGAGTCATCATACAGGAGGGATGATATCACGGTAGTGGGCTGTATAGAAAGGGGCAATGAGTCATCATACAGGAGGGATGATATCACGGTAGTGGGCTGTATAGAAAGGGGCAATAAGACATCATACAGGAGGGATGATATCACGGTAGTGGGCTGTATAGAAAGGGGCAATGAGTCATCATACAGGAGGAATGATATCACGGTAGTGGGCTGTATAGAAAGGGGCAATGAGTCATCATGCAGGTGGGATGACATCACGGTAGTGGGCTGAATAGAAAGGGGCAATGAGTCATCATGCAGGAGAGATGATATCACGGTAGTGTGCTGTATAGAAAGGGGCAATGAGTCATCATGCAGGAGGGATGATATCACGGTAGTGGGCTGTATAGAAAGGGGCAATGAGTCATCATACAGGAGGGATGATATCACTGTAGTGGGCTGCAAAGAAAGGGGCAATGAGTCATCATACAGGAGGGATGATATCACGGTAGTGGGCTGTATAGAAAGGGGCAATGAGTCATCATGCAGGAGCGATGATATCACGGTAGTGGGCTGTATAGAAAGGGGCAATGAGTCATCATACAGGAGGGATGATATCACGGTAGTGGGCTGAATAGAAAGGGGCAATGAGTCATCATACAGGATGGATGATATCACGGAAGTGTGCTGTATAGAAAGTGGCAATGAGTCATCATACAGGAGGGATGATATCACGGTAGTGGGCTGTATAGAAAGGGGCAATGAGTCATCATACAGGAGGGATGATATCACGGTAGTGGGCTGTATAGAAAGGGGCAATAAGACATCATACAGGAGGGATGATATCACGGTAGTGGGCTGTATAGAAAGGGGCAATGAGTCATCATACAGGAGGAATGATATCACGGTAGTGGGCTGTATAGAAAGGGGCAATGAGTCATCATGCAGGTGGGATGACATCACGGTAGTGGGCTGAATAGAAAGGGGCAATGAGTCATCATGCAGGAGAGATGATATCACGGTAGTGTGCTGTATAGAAAGGGGCAATGAGTCATCATGCAGGAGGGATGATATCACTGTAGTGGGCTGCAAAGAAAGGGGCAATGAGTCATCATACAGGAGGGATGATATCACGGTAGTGAGCTGTATAGAAAGGGGCAATGAGTCAACATGCAGGAGGGATGATATCACGGTCGTGGGCTGTATAGAAAGGGGCAATGAGTCATCATACACGAGGGATGATATGACGGTAGTGGGCTGTAGAGAAAGGGGCAATAAGACATCATACAGGAGGGATGATATCACGGTAGTGGGCTGTATAGAAAGGGGCAATGAGTCATCATGCAGGAGGGATGATAGCAAGGTAGTGGGCTGTATAGAAAGTGGCAATGAGTCATCATACAGGAGAGATGATATCACGGTACTGGGCTGAATAGAAAGGGGCAATGAGTCATCATACAGGAGGGATGATATCACGGTAGTGGGCTGTATAGAAAGGGGCAATGATTCATCATACAGGAGGGATGATATCACGTTAGTGGGCTCTATAGAAAGGGGCAATGAGTCATCATACAGGAGGGATGATATCACGGTAGTGGGCTGTATAGAAAGGGGCAATGAGTCATCATACAGGGGGGATGATATCACGGTAGTGGGCTGTATAGAAAGGGGCAATCAGACATCATACAGGAGGGATGATATCACGGTAGTGGGCTGTATAGAAAGGAGCAATGAGTCATCATACAGGAGGGATGATATCAAGGTAGTGGGCTGTATAGAAAGGGGCAATGAGTCATCATGCAGGAGGTATGATATCACGGTAGTGGGCTGAATAGAAAGGGGCAATGAGTCATCATGCAGGAGAGATTATATCACGGTCGTGGGCTTTATGAAAGGGGAAATGAGTCATCATACAGGAGGGATGATATCACGGTAGTGGACTGTATAGAAAGGGGCAATGAGTCATCATGCAGGAGGGATGATATCACGGTAGTGGGCTGAATAGAAAGGGGCAATGAGTCATCATGCAGGAGAGATGATATCACGGTAGTGGGCTGTATAGAAAGGGGCAATGAGTCATCATGCAGGAGGGATGATATTACGGTAGTGGGCTGTATAGAAAGGGGCAATGAGTCATCATACAGGAGGGATGATATCACTGTAGTGGGCTGCATAGAAAGGGGCAATGAGTCATCATACAGGGGGGATGATATCACGGTAGTGAGCTGTATAGAAAGGGGCAATGAGTGAACATGCAGGAGGGATGATATCACGGTCGTGGGCTGTATAGAAAGGGGCAATGAGTCATCATACAGGAGGGATGATATCACTGTAGTGGTCTGCATAGAAAGGGGCAATGAGTCATCATACAGGGGGGATGATATCACGGTAGTGAGCTGTATAGAAAGGGGCAATGAGTCAACATGCAGGAGGGATGATATCACGGTCGTGGGCTGTATAGAAAGGGGTAATGAGTCATCATACAGGAGGGATGATATCACGGTAGTGGGCTGTTGAGTAAGGGGCAATAAGACATCATACAGGAGGGATGATATCACGGTAGTGGGCTGTATAGAAAGGGGCAATGAGTCATCATACAGGAGAGATGATATCACGGTAGTGGGCTGAATAGAAAGGGGCAATGAGTCATCATACAGGAGGGATGATATCACGTTAGTGGGCTGTATAGAAAGCGGCAATGAGTCATCATACAGGAGGGATGATATCACGGTAGTGAGCTGTATAGAAAGAGGCAATGAGTCAACATGCAGGAGGGATGATATCACGGTAGTGGTCTGTATAGAAGGGGCAATGAGTCATCATACAGGAGGAATGATATCACGGTAGTGGGCTGTATATAAAGGGGCAATAAGACATCATACAGGAAGGTTGATATCACGGTAGTGGGCTGTATAGAATGGGGCAATGAGTCATCATGCAGGAGGGATGATATCAAGGTAGTGGGCTGTATAGATAGGGGCAATGAGTCATCATACAGGAGGGATGATATCATGGTAGTGGGCTGTATAGAAAGGGGCAATGAGTCATCATGCAGGAGGGATGATATCACGGTAGTGGGCTGTATAGGAAGGGGCAATGAGTGATCATACAGGAGGGATGATATCACGGTAGTGGGCTGTATAGAAAGGGGCAATAAGTCATCATACTGGAGGGATGATATCACGGTGGTGGGCTGTATAGAAAGGGGCAATGAGTCATCAAGCACGAGGGATGATATCACGGTAGTGGGCTGTATAGAAAGTGGAAATGAGTCATCATTCAGGAGGGATGATATCACGGTAGTGGGCTGTATAGAAAGGGGCACAGTGTCATCATACAGGAGGGATGATATCATGGTAGTGGGCTGTATAGAAAGGGGAAATGAGTCATCATACAGGAGGGATGATATCACGGTAGTGGGCTGTATAGAAAGGGGCAATGAGTCATCATACTGGAGGGATGATATCACAGTAGTGGGCTGTATAGAAAGGGGCAATGAGTCATCATACAGGAGGGATGATATCAAGGTAGTGGGCTGTATAGATAGGGGCAATGAGTCATCATACAGGAGGGATGATATCATGGTAGTGGGCTGTATAGAAAGGGGCAATGAGTCATCATGCAGGAGGGATGATATCACGGTAGTGGGCTGTATAGGAAGGGGCAATGAGTGATCATACAGGAGGGATGATATCACGGTAGTGGGCTGTATAGAAAGGGGCAATAAGTCATCATACTGGAGGGATGATATCACGGTGGTGGGCTGTATAGAAAGGGGCAATGAGTCATCAAGCACGAGGGATGATATCACGGTAGTGGGCTGTATAGAAAGTGGAAATGAGTCATCATTCAGGAGGGATGATATCACGGTAGTGGGCTGTATAGAAAGGGGCACAGTGTCATCATACAGGAGGGATGATATCATGGTAGTGGGCTGTATAGAAAGGGGAAATGAGTCATCATACAGGAGGGATGATATCACGGTAGTGGGCTGTATAGAAAGGGGCAATGAGTCATCATACAGGAGGGATGATATCACGGTAGTGGGCTGTATAGAAAGGGGCAATGAGTCATCATGCAGGAGGGATGATATCACGGTAGTGGGCTGAATAGAAAGGGGTAAAGAGTCATCATACAGGAGGGATGATATCACGGTAGTGGGCTGTATAGAAAGGGGCAATGAGTCATCATACAGGGGGGATGATATCACGGTAGTGGGCTGTATAGAAAGGGGCAATCAGACATCATACTGGAGGCATGATATCACGGTAGTGGGCTGTATAGAAAGGAGCAATGAGTCATCATACAGGAGGGATGATATCACGGTAGTGGGCTGTATAGAAAGGGGCAATGAGTCATCATGCAGGAGGGATGATATCACGGTAGTGGGCTGAATAGAAAGGGGCAATGAGTCATCATGCAGGAGAGATGATATCACGGTCGTGGGCTGTATAGAAAGGGGCAAAGAGTCATCATGCAGGAGGGATGATATCACGGTAGTGGGCTGTATAGAAAGGGGAAATGAGTCATCATACAGGAGAGATGATATCACGGTCGTGGGCTGTATAGAAAGGGGCAATGAGTCATCATGCAGGAGGGATGATATCACGGTAGTGGGCTGTATAGAAAGGGGCAATGAGTCATCATACAGGAGGAATGATATCACGGTAGTGAGCTGTATAGAAAGAGGCAATGAGTCAACATGCAGGAGGGATGATATCACGGTAGTGGGCTGTATAGAAAGGGGCAATGAGTCATCATACAGGAGGGATGATATCACGGTAGTGGGCTGTATATAAAGGGGCGGTAAGACATCATACAGGAGGGATGATATCACGCTAGTGGGCTGTATAGAATGGGGCAATTAGTCATCATGTAGGAGGGATGATATCAAGGTAGTGGACTGTATAGATAGGGGCAATGAGTCATCATACAGGAGGGATGATATCACGGTAGTGGGCTGTATAGAAAGGGGCAATAAGACATCATACAGGAGGGATGATATCACGGTAGTGGTCTGTATAGAAAGGGGCAATGAGTCATCATACAGGAGGGATGATATCACGGTAGTGGGCTGTATAGAAAGGGGCAATGAGTCATCATGCAGGACGGATGATATCAAGGTAGTGGGCTGTATAGAAAGGGGCAATGAGTCATCATACTGGAGGGATGATATCACGGTAGTGGGCTGTATAGAAAGGGGCAATGAGTCATCATACAAGAGGGATGATATCGCGGTAGTAGGCTGTATAGAAAGGGGCAATGAGTCATCATGCAGCAGGGATGATATCAAGGTAGTGGGCTGTATAGAAAGGGGCAATGAGTCATCATACAGGAGGGATGATATCACGGTAGTGAGCTGTATAGAAAGGGGCAATGAGTCATCATACAGGAGGGATGATATCACAGTGGTGGGCTGTATAGAAAGGGGCAATGAGTCATCATGCAGGAGGGATGATATCAAGGTAGTGGGCTGTATAGAAAGGGGCAATGAGTCATCATACAGGAGGGATGATATCACGGTAGTGGGCTGTATAGAAAGGGGCAATGAGTCATCATGCAGGAGGGATGATATCACGGTAGTGGGCTGTATAGAAAGGGGCAATGAGTCATCATGCAGGAGGGATGATATCACGGTAGTGGGCTGTATAGAAAGGGGCAATGAGTCATCATGCAGGAGCGATGATATCACGGTAGTGGGCTGTATAGAAAGGGGCAATGAGTCATCATACAGGAGGGATGATATCACGGTAGTGGGCTGAATAGAAAGGGGCAATGAGTCATCATACAGGATGGATGATATCACGGAAGTGTGCTGTATAGAAAGTGGCAATGAGTCATCATACAGGAGGGATGATATCACGGTAGTGGGCTGTATAGAAAGGGGCAATGAGTCATCATACAGGAGGGATGATATCACGGTAGTGGGCTGTATAGAAAGGGGCAATAAGACATCATACAGGAGGGATGATATCACGGTAGTGGGCTGTATAGAAAGGGGCAATGAGTCATCATACAGGAGGAATGATATCACGGTAGTGGGCTGTATAGAAAGGGGCAATGAGTCATCATGCAGGTGGGATGACATCACGGTAGTGGGCTGAATAGAAAGGGGCAATGAGTCATCATGCAGGAGAGATGATATCACGGTAGTGTGCTGTATAGAAAGGGGCAATGAGTCATCATGCAGGAGGGATGATATCACGGTAGTGGGCTGTATAGAAAGGGGCAATGAGTCATCATACAGGAGGGATGATATCACTGTAGTGGGCTGCAAAGAAAGGGGCAATGAGTCATCATACAGGAGGGATGATATCACGGTAGTGAGCTGTATAGAAAGGGGCAATGAGTCAACATGCAGGAGGGATGATATCACGGTCGTGGGCTGTATAGAAAGGGGCAATGAGTCATCATACACGAGGGATGATATGACGGTAGTGGGCTGTAGAGAAAGGGGCAATAAGACATCATACAGGAGGGATGATATCACGGTAGTGGGCTGTATAGAAAGGGGCAATGAGTCATCATGCAGGAGGGATGATAGCAAGGTAGTGGGCTGTATAGAAAGTGGCAATGAGTCATCATACAGGAGAGATGATATCACGGTAGTGGGCTGAATAGAAAGGGGCAATGAGTCATCATACAGGAGGGATGATATCACGGTAGTGGGCTGTATAGAAAGGGGCAATGATTCATCATACAGGAGGGATGATATCACGTTAGTGGGCTCTATAGAAAGGGGCAATGAGTCATCATACAGGAGGGATGATATCACGGTAGTGGGCTGTATAGAAAGGGGCAATGAGTCATCATACAGGGGGGATGATATCACGGTAGTGGGCTGTATAGAAAGGGGCAATCAGACATCATACAGGAGGGATGATATCACGGTAGTGGGCTGTATAGAAAGGAGCAATGAGTCATCATACAGGAGGGATGATATCAAGGTAGTGGGCTGTATAGAAAGGGGCAATGAGTCATCATGCAGGAGGTATGATATCACGGTAGTGGGCTGAATAGAAAGGGGCAATGAGTCATCATGCAGGAGAGATTATATCACGGTCGTGGGCTTTATGAAAGGGGAAATGAGTCATCATACAGGAGGGATGATATCACGGTAGTGGACTGTATAGAAAGGGGCAATGAGTCATCATGCAGGAGGGATGATATCACGGTAGTGGGCTGAATAGAAAGGGGCAATGAGTCATCATGCAGGAGAGATGATATCACGGTAGTGGGCTGTATAGAAAGGGGCAATGAGTCATCATGCAGGAGGGATGATATTACGGTAGTGGGCTGTATAGAAAGGGGCAATGAGTCATCATACAGGAGGGATGATATCACTGTAGTGGGCTGCATAGAAAGGGGCAATGAGTCATCATACAGGGGGGATGATATCACGGTAGTGAGCTGTATAGAAAGGGGCAATGAGTGAACATGCAGGAGGGATGATATCACGGTCGTGGGCTGTATAGAAAGGGGCAATGAGTCATCATACAGGAGGGATGATATCACTGTAGTGGTCTGCATAGAAAGGGGCAATGAGTCATCATACAGGGGGGATGATATCACGGTAGTGAGCTGTATAGAAAGGGGCAATGAGTCAACATGCAGGAGGGATGATATCACGGTCGTGGGCTGTATAGAAAGGGGTAATGAGTCATCATACAGGAGGGATGATATCACGGTAGTGGGCTGTTGAGTAAGGGGCAATAAGACATCATACAGGAGGGATGATATCACGGTAGTGGGCTGTATAGAAAGGGGCAATGAGTCATCATACAGGAGAGATGATATCACGGTAGTGGGCTGAATAGAAAGGGGCAATGAGTCATCATACAGGAGGGATGATATCACGTTAGTGGGCTGTATAGAAAGCGGCAATGAGTCATCATACAGGAGGGATGATATCACGGTAGTGAGCTGTATAGAAAGAGGCAATGAGTCAACATGCAGGAGGGATGATATCACGGTAGTGGTCTGTATAGAAGGGGCAATGAGTCATCATACAGGAGGAATGATATCACGGTAGTGGGCTGTATATAAAGGGGCAATAAGACATCATACAGGAAGGTTGATATCACGGTAGTGGGCTGTATAGAATGGGGCAATGAGTCATCATGCAGGAGGGATGATATCAAGGTAGTGGGCTGTATAGATAGGGGCAATGAGTCATCATACAGGAGGGATGATATCATGGTAGTGGGCTGTATAGAAAGGGGCAATGAGTCATCATGCAGGAGGGATGATATCACGGTAGTGGGCTGTATAGGAAGGGGCAATGAGTGATCATACAGGAGGGATGATATCACGGTAGTGGGCTGTATAGAAAGGGGCAATAAGTCATCATACTGGAGGGATGATATCACGGTGGTGGGCTGTATAGAAAGGGGCAATGAGTCATCAAGCACGAGGGATGATATCACGGTAGTGGGCTGTATAGAAAGTGGAAATGAGTCATCATTCAGGAGGGATGATATCACGGTAGTGGGCTGTATAGAAAGGGGCACAGTGTCATCATACAGGAGGGATGATATCATGGTAGTGGGCTGTATAGAAAGGGGAAATGAGTCATCATACAGGAGGGATGATATCACGGTAGTGGGCTGTATAGAAAGGGGCAATGAGTCATCATACTGGAGGGATGATATCACAGTAGTGGGCTGTATAGAAAGGGGCAATGAGTCATCATACAGGAGGGATGATATCACGGTAGTGGGCTGTATAGAAAGGGGCAATGAGTCATCATGCAGGAGGGATGATATCAAGGTAGTGGGCTGTATACAAAGGGGCAATGAGTCATCATACAGGAGGGATGATATCACGGTAGTGAGCTGTATAGAAAGGGGCAATGAGTCATCATACAGGAGGGATGATATCACAGTGGTGGGCTGTATAGAAAGGGGCAATGAGTCATCATGCAGGAGGGATGATATCAAGGTAGTGGGCTGTATAGAAAGGGGTAATGAGTCATCATACAGGAGGGATGATATCACGGTAGTGGGCTGTATAGAAAGGGGCAATGAGTCATCATGCAGGAGGGATGATATCACGGTAGTGGGCTGTATAGAAAGGGGCAATGAGTCATCATGCAGGAGGGATGATATCACGGTAGTGGGCTGTATAGAAAGGGGCAATGAGTCATCATGCACGAGCGATGATATCACGGTAGTGGGCTGTATAGAAAGGGGCAATGAGTCATCATACAGGAGGGATGATATCACGGTAGTGGGCTGAATAGAAAGGGGCAATGAGTCATCATACAGGAGGGATGATATTACGGTAGTGGGCTGTATAGAAAGGGGCAATAAGACATCATACAGGAGGGATGATATCACGGTAGTGGGCTGTATAGAAAGGGGCAATGAGTCATCATACAGGAGGGATGATATCACGGTAGTGGGCTGTATAGAAAGGGGCAATGAGTCATCATGCAGGAGGGATGATATCACGGTAGTGGGCTGAATAGAAAGGGGCAATGAGTCATCATGCAGGAGAGATGATATCACGGTAGTGTGCTGTATAGAAAGGGGCAATGTGTCATCATACAGGAGGGATGATATCACTGAAGTGGGCTGCATAGAAAGGGGCAATGAGTCATCATACAGGAGGGATGATATCACGGTAGTGAGCTGTATAGAAAGGGGCAATGAGTCAACATGCAGGAGGGATGATATCACGGTCCTGGGCTGTATAGAAAGGGGCAATGAGTCATCATACAGGAGGGATGATATCACGGTAGTGGGCTGTAGAGAAAGGGGCAATAAGACATCATACAGGAGGGATGATATCACGGTAGTGGGCTGTATAGAAAGGGGCAATGAGTCATCATGCAGGAGGGATGATATCAAGGTAGTGGGCTGTATAGAAAGTGGCAATGAGTCATCATACAAGAGAGATGATATCACGGTAGTGGGCTGAATAGAAAGGGGCAATGAGTCATCATACAGGAGGGATGATATCACGGTAGTGGGCTGTATAGAAATGGGCAATGAGTCATCATACAGGAGGGATGATATCACGGTAGTGGGCTGTATAGAAAGGGGCAATAAGACATCATACAGGAGGGATGATATCACTGTAGTGGGCTGTATAGAAAGGGGCAATGAGTCATCATGCAGGAGGGAGGATATCAAGGTAGTGGGCTGTATAGAAAGGGGCAATGTGTCAATCATACAGGAGGGATGATATCACGGTAGTGGACTGTAAAGAAAGTGGCAATGAGTCATCATGCAGGAGGGATGATATCACGGTAGTGGGCTGTATAGAAAGGGGCAATGAGTCATCATACAGGAGGGATGATATCATGGTAGTGGGCTGTATAGAAAGGTGCAATGAGTCATCATGCAGGAGGGATGATATCACGGTAGTGGGCTGTATAGAAAGGGGCAATAAGACATCATACAGGAGGGATGATATCACGGTAGTGGGCTGTATAGAAAGGGGCAATGAGTCATCATACAGGAGGGATGATATCACGGTAGTGGGCTGTATAGAAAGGGGCAATGAGTCATCATGCAGGATGGATGATATCACGGTAGTGGGCTGAATAGAAGGGGGCAATGAGTCATCATGCAGGAGAGATGATATCACGGTAGTGTGCTGTATAGAAAGGGGCAATGAGTCATCATGCAGGAGGGATGATATCACGGTAGTGGGCTGTATAGAAAGGGGCAATGAGTCATCATACAGGAGAGATGATATCACGGTAGTGGGCTGAATAGAAGGGGGCAATGAGTCATCATACAGGAGGGATGATATCACGGTAGTGGGCTGTATAGAAAGCGGCAATGAGTCATCATACAGGAGGGATGATATCACGGTAGTGAGCTGTATAGAAAGAGGCAATGAGTCAACATGCAGGAGGGATGATATCACGGTAGTGGTCTGTATAGAAGGGGAAATGAGTCATCATACAGGAGGAATGATATCACGGTAGTGGGCTGTATATAAAGGGGCAATAAGACATCATACAGGAAGGTTGATATCACGGTAGTGGGCTGTATAGAATGGGGCAATGAGTCATCATGCAGGAGGGATGATATCAAGGTAGTGGGCTGTATAGATAGGGGCAATGAGTCATCATACAGGAGGGATGATATCATGGTAGTGGGCTGTATAGAAAGGGGCAATGAGTCATCATGCAGGAGGGATGATATCACGGTAGTGGGCTGTATAGGAAGGGGCAATGAGTGATCATACAGGAGGGATGATATCACGGTAGTGGGCTGTATAGAAAGGGGCAATAAGTCATCATACTGGAGGGATGATATCACGGTGGTGGGCTGTATAGAAAGGGGCAATGAGTCATCAAGCACGAGGGATGATATCACGGTAGTGGGCTGTATAGAAAGTGGAAATGAGTCATCATTCAGGAGGGATGATATCACGGTAGTGGGCTGTATAGAAAGGGGCACAGTGTCATCATACAGGAGGGATGATATCATGGTAGTGGGCTGTATAGAAAGGGGAAATGAGTCATCATACAGGAGGGATGATATCACGGTAGTGGGCTGTATAGAAAGGGGCAATGAGTCATCATACTGGAGGGATGATATCACAGTAGTGGGCTGTATAGAAAGGGGCAATGAGTCATCATACAGGAGGGATGATATCACGGTAGTGGGCTGTATAGAAAGGGGCAATGAGTCATCATGCAGGAGGGATGATATCAAGGTAGTGGGCTGTATACAAAGGGGCAATGAGTCATCATACAGGAGGGATGATATCACGGTAGTGAGCTGTATAGAAAGGGGCAATGAGTCATCATACAGGAGGGATGCTATCACAGTGGTGGGCTGTATAGAAAGGGGCAATGAGTCATCATGCAGGAGGGATGATATCAAGGTAGTGGGCTGTATAGAAAGGGGTAATGAGTCATCATACAGGAGGGATGATATCACGGTAGTGGGCTGAATAGCAAGGGGCAATGAGTCATCATGCAGGAGGGATGATATCACGGTAGTGGGCTGTATAGAAAGGGGCAATGAGTCATCATGCAGGAGGGATGATATCACGGTAGTGGGCTGTATAGAAAGGGGCAATGAGTCATCATGCACGAGCGATGATATCACGGTAGTGGGCTGTATAGAAAGGGGAAATGAGTCATCATACAGGAGGGATGATATCACGGTAGTGGGCTGAATAGAAAGGGGCAATGAGTCATCATACAGGAGGGATGATATCACGGTAGTGGGCTGTATAGAAAGGGGCAATAAGACATCATACAGGAGGGATGATATCACGGTAGTGGGCTGTATAGAAAGGGGCAATGATTCATCATACAGGAGGGATGATATCACGGTAGTGGGCTGTATAGAAAGGGGCAATGAGTCATCATGCAGGAGGGATGATATCACGGTAGGGGGCTGAATAGAAAGGGGCAATGAGTCATCATGCAGGAGAGATGATATCACGGTAGTGTGCTGTATAGAAAGGGGCAATGTTTCATCATACAGGAGGGATGATATCACTGAAGTGGGCTGCATAGAAAGGGGCAATGAGTCATCATACAGGAGGGATGATATCACGGTAGTGAGCTGTATAGAAAGGGGCAATGAGTCAACATGCAGGAGGGATGATATCACGGTCCTGGGCTGTATAGAAAGGGGCAATGAGTCATCATACAGGAGGGATGATATCACGGTAGTGGGCTGTAGAGAAAGGGGCAATAAGACATCATACAGGAGGGATGATATCACGGTAGTGGGCTGTATAGAAAGGGGCAATGAGTCATCATGCAGGAGGGATGATATCAAGGTAGTGGGCTGTATAGAAAGTGGCAATGAGTCATCATACAAGAGAGATGATATCACGGTAGTGGGCTGAATAGAAAGGGGCAATGAGTCATCATACAGGAGGGATGATATCACGGTAGTGGGCTGTAGAGAAATGGGCAATGAGTCATCATACAGGAGGGATGATATCACGGTAGTGGGCTGTATAGAAAGGGGCAATAAGACATCATACAGGAGGGATGATATCACTGTAGTGGGCTGTATAGAAAGGGGCAATGAGTCATCATGCAGGAGGGAGGATATCAAGGTAGTGGGCTGTATAGAAAGGGGCAATGTTTCAATCATACAGGAGGGATGATATCACGGTAGTGGACTGTAAAGAAAGTGGCAATGAGTCATCATGCAGGAGGGATGATATCACGGTAGTGGGCTGTATAGAAAGGGGCAATGAGTCATCATACAGGAGGGATGATATCATGGTAGTGGGCTGTATAGAAAGGTGCAATGAGTCATCATGCAGGAGGGATGATATCACGGTAGTGGGCTGTATAGAAAGGGGCAATAAGACATCATACAGGAGGGATGATATCACGGTAGTGGGCTGTATAGAAAGGGGCAATGAGTCATCATACAGGAGGGATGATATCACGGTAGTGGGCTGTATAGAAAGGGGCAATGAGTCATCATGCAGGATGGATGATATCACGGTAGTGGGCTGAATAGAAAGGGGCAATGAGTCATCATGCAGGAGAGATGATATCACGGTAGTGTGCTGTATAGAAAGGGGCAATGAGTCATCATGCAGGAGGGATGATATCACGGTAGTGGGCTGTATAGAAAGGGGCAATGAGTCATCATACAGGAGGGATGATATCACTGAAGTAGGCTGCATAGAAAGGGGCAATGAGTCATCATACAGGAGGGATGATATCACGGTAGTGAGCTGTATAGAAAGGGGCAATGAGTCAACATTCAGGAGGGATGATATCACGGTCCTGGGCTGTATAGAAAGGGGCAATGAGTCATCATACAGGAGGGATGATATCACGGTAGTGGGCTGTAGAGAAAGGGGCAATAAGACATCATACAGGAGGGATGATATCACGGTAGTGGGCTGTATAGAAAGGGGCAATGAGTCATCATGCAGGAGGGATGATATCAAGGTAGTGGGCTGTATAGAAAGTGGCAATGAGTCATCATACAGGAGAGATGATATCACGGTAGTGGGCTGTATAGAAAGGGGCAATGAGTCATCATACAGGAGGAATGATATCACGGTAGTGGGCTGTATAGAAAGGGGCAATGAGTCATCATACAGGAGGGATGATATCACGGTAGTGGGCTGTATAGAAAGGGGCAATGAGTCATCATACAGGAGGAATGATATCACGGTAGTGGGCTGTATAGAAAGGGGCAATGAGTCATCATACAGGAGGGATGATATCACGGTAGTGGGCTGTATAGAAAGGGGCAATGAGTCATCATACAAGGGGGATGATATCACGGTAGTGGTCTGTATAGAAAGGGGCAATCAGACATCATACAGGAGGGATGATATCACGGTAGTGGGCTGTATAGAAAGGAGCAATGAGTCATCATACAGGAGGGATGATATCACGGTAGTGGGCTGTATAGAAAGGGGCAATGAGTCATCATGCAGGAGGGATGATATCACGGTAGTGGGCTGAATAGAAAGGGGCAATGAGTCATCATGCAGGAGAGATGATATCACGGTCATGGGCTGTATAGAAAGGGTCAATGAGTCATCATGCAGGAGGGATGATATCACGGTAGTGGGCTGTATAGAAAGGGGCAATGAGTCATCATACAGGAGGGATGATATCACGGTAGTGGTCTGTATAGAAAGCGGCAATGAGTCATCATACAGGAGGGATGATATCACGGTAGTGAGCTGTATAGAAAGAGGAAATGAGTCAACATGCAGGAGGGATGATATCACGGTAGTGGGCTGTATAGAAGGGGCAATGAGTCATCATACAGGAGGAATGATATCACGGTAGTGGGCTGTATATAAAGGGGCAATAAGACATCATACAGGAAGGTTGATATCACGGTAGTGGGCTGTATAGAATGGGGCAATGAGTCATCATGCAGGAGGGATGATATCAAGGTAGTGGGCTGTATAGATAGGGGCAATGAGTCATCATACAGGAGGGATGATATCATGGTAGTGGGCTGTATAGAAAGGGGCAATGAGTCATCATGTAGGAGGGATGATATCACGGTAGTGGGCTGTATAGGAAGGGGCAATGAGTGATCATACAGGAGGGATGATATCACGGTAGTGGGCTGTATAGAAAGGGGCAATAAGTCATCATACTGGAGGGATGATATCACAGTGGTGGGCTGTATAGAAAGGGGCAATGAGTCATCAAGCACGAGGGATGATATCACGGTAGTGGGCTGTATAGAAAGTGGAAATGAGTCATCATTCAGGAGGGATGATATCACGGTAGTGGGCTGTATAGAAAGGGGCACAGTGTCATCATACAGGAGGGATGATATCATGGTAGTGGGCTGTATAGAAAGGGGAAATGAGTCATCATACAGGAGGGATGATATCACGGTAGTGGACTGTATAGAAAGGGGCAATGAGTCATCATACAGGAGGGATGATATCACGGTAGTGGGCTGTATAGAAAGGGGCAATAAGACATCATACAGGAGGGATGATATCACGGTAGTGGGCTTTATAGAAAGGGGCAATGAGTCATCATACAGGAGGGATGATATCACGGTAGTGGACTGTATAGAAAGGGGCAATGAGTCATCATGCAGGAGGGATGATATCACGGTAGTGGGCTGAATAGAAAGGGGCAATGAGTCATCATGCAGGAGAGATGATATCACGGTAGTGGGCTGTATAGAAAGGGGCAATGAGTCATCATGCAGGAGGGATGATATCACGGTAGTGGGCTGTATAGAAAGGGGCAATGAGTCATCATACAGGAGGGATGATATCACTGTAGTGGGCTGCATAGAAAGGGGCAATGAGTCATCATACAGGAGGGATGATATCACGGTAGTGATCTGTATAGAAAGGGGCAATGAGTCAACATGCAGGAGGGATGATATCACGGTCGTGGGCTGTATAGAAAGGGGCAATGAGTCATCATACAGGAGGGATGATATCACGGTAGTGGGCTGTATAGAAAGGGGCAATGAGTCATCATGCAGGAGGGATGATATCAAGGTAGTGGGCTGTATAGAAATGGGCAATGAGTCTTCATACAGGAGAGATGATATTACGGTAGTGGGCTGAATAGAAAGGGGCAAGGAGTCATCATACAGGAGGGATGATATCACGGTAGTGGGCTGTATAGAAAGGGGCAATGAGTAATCGTACAGGAGGGATGATATCACGGTAGTGGGCTGTATAGAAAGGGGCAATGAGTCATCATGCAGCAGGGATGATATCAAGGTAGTGGGCTGTATAGAAAGGGGCAATGAGTCATCATACAGGAGGGATGATATCACGGTAGTGAGCTGTATAGAAAGGGGCAATGAGTCATCATACAGGAGGGATGATATCACAGTGGTGGGCTGTATAGAAAGGGGCAATGAGTCATCATGCAGGAGGGATGATATCAAGGTAGTGGGCTGTATAGAAAGGGGCAATGAGTCATCATACAGGAGGGATGATATCACGGTAGTGGGCTGTATAGAAAGGGGCAATGAGTCATCATGCAGGAGGGATGATATCACGGTAGTGGGCTGAAAAGAAAGGGGCAATGAGTCATCATGCAGGAGGGATGATATCACGGTAGTGGGCTGTATAGAAAGGGGCAATGAGTCATCATGCAGGAGTGATGATATCACGGTAGTGGGCTGTATAGAAAGGGGCAATGAGTCATCATACAGGAGGGATGATATCACGGTAGTGGGCTGAATAGAAAGGGGCAATGAGTCATCATACAGGAGGGATGATATCACGGAAGTGTGCTGTATAGAAAGGGGCAATGAGTCATCATACAGGAGGGATGATATCACGGTAGTGGGCTGTATAGAAAGGGGCAATGAGTCATCATACAGGAGGGATGATATCACGGTAGTGGGCTGTATAGAAAGGGGCAATAAGACATCATACAGGAGGGATGATATCACGGTAGTGGGCTGTATAGAAAGGGGCAATGAGTCATCATACAGGAGGAATGATATCACGGTAGTGGGCTGTATAGAAAGGGGCAATGAGTCATCATGCAGGTGGGATGACATCACGGTAGTGGGCTGAATAGAAAGGGGCAATGAGTCATCATGCAGGAGAGATGATATCACGGTAGTGTGCTGTATAGAAAGGGGCAATGAGTCATCATGCAGGAGGGATGATATCACGGTAGTGGGCTGTATAGAAAGGGGCAATGAGTCATCATACAGTAGGGATGATATCACTGTAGTGGGCTGCAAAGAAAGGGGCAATGAGTCATCATACAGGAGGGATGATATCACGGTAGTGAGCTGTATAGAAAGGGGCAATGAGTCAACATGCAGGAGGGATGATATCACGGTCGTGGGCTGTATAGAAAGGGGCAATGAGTCATCATACACGAGGGATGATATCACGGTAGTGGGCTGTAGAGAAAGGGGCAATAAGACATCATATAGGAGGGATGATATCACGGTAGTGGGCTGTATAGAAAGGGGCAATGAGTCATCATGCAGGAGGGATGATAGCAAGGTAGTGGGCTGTATAGAAAGTGGCAATGAGTCATCATACAGGAGAGATGATATCACGGTAGTGGGCTGAATAGAAAGGGGCAATGAGTCATCATACAGGAGGGATGATATCACGGTAGTGGGCTGTATAGAAAGGTGCAATGATTCATCATACAGGAGGGATGATATCACGGTAGTGGGCTCTATAGAAAGGGGCAATGAGTCATCATACAGGAGGGATGATATCACGGTAGTGGGCTGTATAGAAAGGGGCAATGAGTCATCATACAGGGGGGATGATATCACGGTAGTGGGCTGTATAGAAAGGGGCAATCAGACATCATACAGGAGGGATGATATCACGGTAGTGGGCTGTATAGAAAGGAGCAATGAGTCATCATACAGGAGGGATGATATCACGGTAGTGGGCTGTATAGAAAAGGGCAATGAGTCATCATGCAGGAGGTATGATATCACGGTAGTGGGCTGAATAGAAAGGGGCAATGAGTCATCATGCAGGAGAGATTATATCACGGTCGTGGGCTGTATGAAAGGGGAAATGAGTCATCATACAGGAGGGATGATATCACGGTAGTGGACTGTATAGAAAGGGGCAATGAGTCATCATGCAGGAGGGATGATATCACGGTAGTGGGCTGAATAGAAAGGGGCAATGAGTCATCATGCAGGAGAGATGATATCATGGTAGTGGGCTGTATAGAAAGGGGCAATGTGTCATCATGCAGGAGGGATGATATTACGGTAGTGGGCTGTATAGAAAGGGGCAATGAGTCATCATACAGGAGGGATGATATCACTGTAGTGGGCAGCATAGAAAGGGGCAATGAGTCATCATACAGGGGGGATGATATCACGGTAGTGAGCTGTATAGAAAGGGGCAATGAGTGAACATGCAGGAGGGATGATATCACGGTCGTGGGCTGTATAGAAAGGGGCAATGAGTCATCATACAGGAGGGATGATATCACTGTAGTGGGCTGCATAGAAAGGGGCAATGAGTCATCATACAGGGGGGATGATATCACGGTAGTGAGCTGTATAGAAAGGGGCAATGAGTGAACATGCAGGAGGGATGATATCACGGTCGTGGGCTGTATAGAAAGGGGCAATGAGTCATCATACAGGAGGGATGATATCACGGTAGTGGGCTGTTGAGTAAGGGGCAATAAGACATCATACAGGAGGGATGATATCACGGAAGTGGGCTGTATAGAAAGGGGCAATGTGTCATCATACAGGAGAGATGATATCACGGTAGTGGGCTGAATAGAAAGGGGCAATGAGTCATCATACAGGAGGGATGATATCACGGTAGTGGGCTGTATAGAAAGCGGCAATGAGTCATCATACAGGAGGGATGATATCACGGTAGTGAGCTGTATAGAAAGAGGCAATGAGTCAACATGCAGGAGGGATGATATCACGGTAGTGGGCTGTATAGAAGGGGCAATGAGTCATCATACAGGAGGAATGATATCACGGTAGTGGGCTGTATATAAAGGGGCAATAAGACATCATACAGGAAGGTTGATATCACGGTAGTGGGCTGTATAGAATGGGGCAATGAGTCATCATGCAGGAGGGATGATATCAAGGTAGTGGGCTGTATAGATAGGGGCAATGAGTCATCATACAGGAGGGATGATATCATGGTAGTGGGCTGTATAGAAAGGTGCAATGAGTCATCATGCAGGAGGGATGATATCACGGTAGTGGGCTGTATAGGAAGGGGCAATGAGTGATCATACAGGAGGGATGATATCACGGTAGTGGGCTGTATAGAAAGGGGCAATAAGTCATCATACTGGAGGGATGATATCACGGTGGTGGGCTGTATAGAAAGGGGCAATGAGTCATCAAGCACGAGGGATGATATCACGGTAGTGGGCTGTATAGAAAGGGGCAATGAGTCATCATGCAGGAGGGATGATATCAAGGTAGTGGGCTGTATAGAAAGTGGCAATGAGTCATCATACAGGAGAGATGATATCACGGTAGTGGGCTGAATAGAAAGGGGCAAGGAGTCATCATACAGGAGGGATGATATCACGGTAGTGGGCTGAATAGAAAGGGGCAATGAGTCATCATGCAGGAGAGATTATATCACGGTCGTGGGCTGTATGAAAGGGGAAATGAGTCATCATACAGGAGGGATGATATCACGGTAGTGGACTGTATAGAAAGGGGCAATGAGTCATCATGCAGGAGGGATGATATCACGGTAGTGGGCTGAATAGAAAGGGGCAATGAGTCATCATGCAGGAGAGATGATATCATGGTAGTGGGCTGTATAGAAAGGGGCAATGTGTCATCATGCAGGAGGGATGATATTACGGTAGTGGGCTGTATAGAAAGGGGCAATGAGTCATCATACAGGAGGGATGATATCACTGTAGTGGGCAGCATAGAAAGGGGCAATGAGTCATCATACAGGGGGGATGATATCACGGTAGTGAGCTGTATAGAAAGGGGCAATGAGTGAACATGCAGGAGGGATGATATCACGGTCGTGGGCTGTATAGAAAGGGGCAATGAGTCATCATACAGGAGGGATGATATCACTGTAGTGGGCTGCATAGAAAGGGGCAATGAGTCATCATACAGGGGGGATGATATCACGGTAGTGAGCTGTATAGAAAGGGGCAATGAGTGAACATGCAGGAGGGATGATATCACGGTCGTGGGCTGTATAGAAAGGGGCAATGAGTCATCATACAGGAGGGATGATATCACGGTAGTGGGCTGTTGAGTAAGGGGCAATAAGACATCATACAGGAGGGATGATATCACGGAAGTGGGCTGTATAGAAAGGGGCAATGTGTCATCATACAGGAGAGATGATATCACGGTAGTGGGCTGAATAGAAAGGGGCAATGAGTCATCATACAGGAGGGATGATATCACGGTAGTGGGCTGTATAGAAAGCGGCAATGAGTCATCATACAGGAGGGATGATATCACGGTAGTGAGCTGTATAGAAAGAGGCAATGAGTCAACATGCAGGAGGGATGATATCACGGTAGTGGGCTGTATAGAAGGGGCAATGAGTCATCATACAGGAGGAATGATATCACGGTAGTGGGCTGTATATAAAGGGGCAATAAGACATCATACAGGAAGGTTGATATCACGGTAGTGGGCTGTATAGAATGGGGCAATGAGTCATCATGCAGGAGGGATGATATCAAGGTAGTGGGCTGTATAGATAGGGGCAATGAGTCATCATACAGGAGGGATGATATCATGGTAGTGGGCTGTATAGAAAGGTGCAATGAGTCATCATGCAGGAGGGATGATATCACGGTAGTGGGCTGTATAGGAAGGGGCAATGAGTGATCATACAGGAGGGATGATATCACGGTAGTGGGCTGTATAGAAAGGGGCAATAAGTCATCATACTGGAGGGATGATATCACGGTGGTGGGCTGTATAGAAAGGGGCAATGAGTCATCAAGCACGAGGGATGATATCACGGTAGTGGGCTGTATAGAAAGGGGCAATGAGTCATCATGCAGGAGGGATGATATCAAGGTAGTGGGCTGTATAGAAAGTGGCAATGAGTCATCATACAGGAGAGATGATATCACGGTAGTGGGCTGAATAGAAAGGGGCAATGAGTCATCATGCAGGAGGAATGATATCACGGTAGTGGGCTGTATAGAAAGGGGCAATGAGTCATCATACAGGAGTGATGATATCACGGTAGTGGGCTGTATAGAAAGGGGCAATGAATCATCATACAGGAGGAATGATATCACGGTAGTGGGCTGTATAGAAAGGGGCAATGAGTCATCATACAGGAGGGATGATATCACGGTAGTGGGCTGTATAGAAAGGGGCAATGAGTCATCATACAAGGGGGATGATATCACGGTAGTGGTCTGTATAGAAAGGGGCAATCAGACATCATACAGGAGGGATGATATCACGGTAGTGGGCTGTATAGAAAGGAGCAATGAGTCATCATACAGGAGGGATGATATCACGGTAGTGGGCTGTATAGAAAGGGGCAATGAGTCATCATGCAGGAGGGATGATATCACGGTAGTGGGCTGAATAGAAAGGGGCAATGAGTCATCATGCAGGAGAGATGATATCACGGTCGTGGGCTGTATAGAAAGGGTCAATGAGTCATCATGCAGGAGGGATGATATCACGGTAGTGGGTGTATAGAAAGGGGCAATGAGTCATCATACAGGAGGGATGATATCACGGTAGTGGGCTGTATAGAAAGCGGCAATGAGTCATCATACAGGAGGGATGATATCACGGTAGTGAGCTGTATAGAAAGAGGAAATGAGTCAACATGCAGGAGGGATGATATCACGGTAGTGGGCTGTATAGAAGGGGCAATGAGTCATCATACAGGAGGAATGATATCACGGTAGTGGGCTGTATATAAAGGGGCAATAAGACATCATACAGGAAGGTTGATATCACGGTAGTGGGCTGTATAGAATGGGGCAATGAGTCATCATGCAGGAGGGATGATATCAAGGTAGTGGGCTGTATAGATAGGGGCAATGAGTCATCATACAGGAGGGATGATATCATGGTAGTGGGCTGTATAGAAAGGGGCAATGAGTCATCATGTAGGAGGGATGATATCACGGTAGTGGGCTGTATAGGAAGGGGCAATGAGTGATCATACAGGAGGGATGATATCACGGTAGTGGGCTGTATAGAAAGGGGCAATAAGTCATCATACTGGAGGGATGATATCACGGTGGTGGGCTGTATAGAAAGGGGCAATGAGTCATCAAGCACGAGGGATGATATCACGGTAGTGGGCTGTATAGAAAGTGGAAATGAGTCATCATTCAGGAAGGATGATATCACGGTAGTGGGCTGTATAGAAAGGGGCACAGTGTCATCATACAGGAGGGATGATATCATGGTAGTGGGCTGTATAGAAAGGGGAAATGAGTCATCATACAGGAGGGATGATATCACGGTAGTGGGCTGTATAGAAAGGGGCAATGAGTCATCATACAGGAGGGATGATATCACGGTAGTGGGCTGTATAGAAAGGGGCAATAAGACATCATACAGGAGGGATGATATCACGGTAGTGGGCTTTATAGAAAGGGGCAATGAGTCATCATACAGGAGGGATGATATCACGGTAGTGGACTGTATAGAAAGGGGCAATGAGTCATCATGCAGGAGGGATGATATCACGGTAGTGGGCTGAATAGAAAGGGGCAATGAGTCATCATGCAGGAGAGATGATATCACGGTAGTGGGCTGTATAGAAAGGGGCAATGAGTCATCATGCAGGAGGGATGATATCACGGTAGTGGGCTGTATAGAAAGGGGCAATGAGTCATCATACAGGAGGGATGATATCACTGTAGTGGGCTGCATAGAAAGGGGCAATGAGTCATCATACAGGAGGGATGATATCACGGTAGTGAGCTGTATAGAAAGGGGCAATGAGTCAACATGCAGGAGGGATGATATCACGGTCGTGGGCTGTATAGAAAGGGGCAATGAGTCATCATACAGGAGGGATGATATCACGGTAGTGGGCTGTATAGAAAGGGGCAATGAGTCATCATGCAGGAGGGATGATATCAAGGTAGTGGGCTGTATAGAAATGGGCAATGAGTCATCATACAGGAGAGATGATATTATGGTAGTGGGCTGAATAGAAAGGGGCAATGAGTCATCATACAGGAGGGATGATATCACGGTAGTGGGCTGTATAGAAAGGGGCAATGAGTAATCGTACAGGAGGGATGATATCACGGTAGTGGGCTGTATAGAAAGTGGAAATGAGTCATCGTTCAGGAGGGATGATATCACGGTAGTGGGCTGTATAGAAAGGGGCACAGTGTCATCATACAGGAGGGATGATATCATGGTAGTGGGCTGTATAGAAAGGGGAAATGAGTCATCATACAGGAGGGATGATATCACGGTAGTGGGCTGTATAGAAAGGGGCAATGAGTCATCATACTGGAGGGATGATATCACAGTAGTGGGCTGTATAGAAAGGGGCAATGAGTCATCATACAGGAGGGATGATATCACGGTAGTGGGCTGTATAGAAAGGGGCAATGAGTCATCATGCAGGAGGGATGATATCAAGGTAGTGGGCTGTATACAAAGGGGCAATGAGTCATCATACAGGAGGGATGATATCACGGTAGTGAGCTGTATAGAAAGGGGCAATGAGTCATCATACAGGAGGGATGATATCACAGTGGTGGGCTGTATAGAAAGGGGCAATGAGTCATCATGCAGGAGGGATGATATCAAGGTAGTGGGCTGTATAGAAAGGGGTAATGAGTCATCATACAGGAGGGATGATATCACGGTAGTGGGCTGTATAGAAAGGGGCAATGAGTCATCATGCAGGAGGGATGATATCACGGTAGTGGGCTGTATAGAAAGGGGCAATGAGTCATCATGCAGGAGGGATGATATCACGGTAGTGGGCTGTATAGAAAGGGGCAATGAGTCATCATGCACGAGCGATGATATCACGGTAGTGGGCTGTATAGAAAGGGGCAATGAGTCATCATACAGGAGGGATGATATCACGGTAGTGGGCTGAATAGAAAGGGGCAATGAGTCATCATACAGGAGGGATGATATCACGGAAGTGGGCTGTATAGAAAGGGGCAATGAGTCATTATACAGGAGGGATGATATCACGGTAGTGGGCTGTATAGAAAGGGGCAATGAGTCATCATACAGGAGGGTTGATATCACGGTAGTGGGCTGTATAGAAAGGGGCAATAAGACATCATACAGGAGGGATGATATCACGGTAGTGGGCTGTATAGAAAGGGGCAATGTGTCATCATACAGGAGGGATGATATCACGGTAGTGGGCTGTATAGAAAGGGGCAATGAGTCATCATGCAGGAGGGATGATATCACGGTAGTGGGCTGAATAGAAAGGGGCAATGAGTCATCATGCAGGAGAGATGATATCACGGTAGTGTGCTGTATAGAAAGGGGCAATGTGTCATCATACAGGAGGGATGATATCACTGAAGTGGGCTGCATAGAAAGGGGCAATGAGTCATCATACAGGAGGGAAGATATCACGGTAGTGAGCTGTATAGAAAGGGGCAATGAGTCAACATGCAGGAGGGATGATATCACTGTCCTGGGCTGTATAGAAAGGGGCAATGAGTCATCATACAGGAGGGATGATATCACGGTAGTGGGCTGTAGAGAAAGGGGCAATAAGACATCATACAGGAGGGATGATATCACGGTAGTGGGCTGTATAGAAAGGGGCAATGAGTCATCATGCAGGAGGGATGATATCAAGGTAATGGGCTGTATAGAAAGTGGCAATGAGTCATCATACAAGAGAGATGATATCACGGTAGTGGGCTGAATAGAAAGGGGCAATGAGTCATCATACAGGAGGGATGATATCACGGTAGTGGGCTGTATAGAAATGGGCAATGAGTCATCATACAGGAGGAATGATATCACGGTAGTGGGCTGTATAGAAAGGGGCAATAAGACATCATACAGGAGGGATGATATCACTGTAGTGGGCTGTATAGAAAGGGGCAATGAGTCATCATGCAGGAGGGAGGATATCAAGGTAGTGGGCTGTATAGAAAGGGGCAATGTGTCAATCATACAGGAGGGATGATATCACGGTAGTGGACTGTAAAGAAAGTGGCAATGAGTCATCATGCAGGAGGGATGATATCACGGTAGTGGGCTGTATAGAAAGGGGCAATGAGTCATCATACAGGAGGGATGATATCATGGTAGTGGGCTGTATAGAAAGGTGCAATGAGTTATCATGCAGGAGGGATGATATCACGGTAGTGGGCTGTATAGAAAGGGGCAATAAGGCATCATACAGGAGGGATGATATCACGGTAGTGGGCTGTATAGAAAGGGGCAATGAGTCATCATACAGGAGGGATGATATCACGGTAGTGGGCTATATAGAAAGGGGCAATGAGTCATCATGCAGGATGGATGATATCACGGTAGTGGGCTGAATAGAAAGGGGCAATGAGTCATCATGCAGGAGAGATGATATCACGGTAGTGTGCTGTATAGAAAGGGGCAATGAGTCATCATGCAGGAGGGATGATATCACGGTAGTGGGCTGTATAGAAAGGGGCAATGAGTCATCATACAGGAGAGATGATATCACGGTCGTGGGCTGTATAGAAAGGGGCAATGAGTCATCATGCAGGAGGGATGATATCACGGTAGTGGGCTGTATAGAAAGGGGCAATGAGTCATCATACAGGAGGAATGATATCACGGTAGTGAGCTGTATAGAAAGAGGCAATGAGTCAACATGCAGGAGGGATGATATCACGGTAGTGGGCTGTATAGAAAGGGGCAATGAGTCATCATACAGGAGGGATGATATCACGGTAGTGGGCTGTATATAAAGGGGCGGTAAGACATCATACAGGAGGGATGATATCACGCTAGTGGGCTGTATAGAATGGGGCAATTAGTCATCATGTAGGAGGGATGATATCAAGGTAGTGGACTGTATAGATAGGGGCAATGAGTCATCATACAGGAGGGATGATATCACGGTAGTGGGCTGTATAGAAAGGGGCAATAAGACATCATACAGGAGGGATGATATCACGGTAGTGGTCTGTATAGAAAGGGGCAATGAGTCATCATACAGGAGGGATGATATCACGGTAGTGGGCTGTATAGAAAGGGGCAATGAGTCATCATGCAGGAGGGATGATATCAAGGTAGTGGGCTGTATAGAAAGGGGCAATGAGTCATCATACTGGAGGGATGATATCACGGTAGTGGGCTGTATAGAAAGGGGCAATGAGTCATCAGACAAGAGGGATGATATCGCGGTAGTAGGCTGTATAGAAAGGGGCAATGAGTCATCATGCAGCAGTGATGATATCAACGTAGTGGGCTGTATAGAAAGGTGCAATGAGTCATCATACAGGAGGGATGATATCACGGTAGTGAGCTGTATAGAAATGGGCAATGAGTCATCATACAGGAGGGATGATATCACAGTGGTGGGCTGTATAGAAAGGGGCAATGAGTCATCATGCAGGAGGGATGATATCAAGGTAGTGGGCTGTATAGAAAGGGGCAATGAGTCATCATACAGGAGGGATGATATCACGGTAGTGGGCTGTATAGAAAGGGGCAATGAGTCATCATGCAGGGGGGATGATATCACGGTAGTGGGCTGTATAGAAAGGGGCAATGAGTCATCATGCAGGAGGGATGATATCACGGTAGTGGGCTGTATAGAAAGGGGCAATGAGTCATCATGCAGGAGCGATGATATCACGGTAGTGGTCTGTATAGAAAGGGGCAATGAGTCATCATACAGGAGGGATGATATCACGGTAGTGGGCTGAATAGAAAGGGGCAATGAGTCATCATACAGGAGGGATGATATCACGGAAGTGTGCTGTATAGAAAGGGGCAATGAGTCATCATACAGGAGGGATGATATCACGGTAGTGGGCTGTATAGAAAGGGGCAATGAGTCATCATACAGGAGGGATGATATCACGGTAGTGGGCTGTATAGAAAGGGGCAATAAGACATCATACAGGAGGGATGATATCACGGTAGTGGGCTGTATAGAAAGGGGCAATGAGTCATCATACAGGAGGAATGATATCACGGTAGTGGGCTGTATAGAAAGGGGCAATGAGTCATCATGCAGGTGGGATGACATCACGGTAGTGGGCTGAATAGAAAGGGGCAATGAGTCATCATGCAGGAGAGATGATATCACGGTAGTGTGCTGTATAGAAAGGGGCAATGAGTCATCATGCAGGAGGGATGATATCACGGTAGTGGGCTGTATAGAAAGGGGCAATGAGTCATCATACAGGAGGGATGATATCACTGTAGTGGGCTGCAAAGAAAGGGGCAATGAGTCATCATACAGGAGGGATGATATCACGGTAGTGAGCTGTATAGAAAGGGGCAATGAGTCAACATGCAGGAGGGATGATATCACGGTCGTGGGCTGTATAGAAAGGGGCAATGAGTCATCATACACGAGGGATGATATCACGGTAGTGGGCTGTAGAGAAAGGCGCAATAAGACATCATACAGGAGGGATGATATCACGGTAGTGGGCTGTATAGAAAGGGGCAATGAGTCATCATGCAGGAGGGATGATAGCAAGGTAGTGGGCTGTATAGAAAGTGGCAATGAGTCATCATACAGGAGGGATGATATCACTGTAGTGGGCTGCATAGAAAGGGGCAATGAGTCATCATACAGGAGGGATGATATCACGGTAGTGAGCTGTATAGAAAGGGGCAATGAGTCAACATGCAGGAGGGATGATATCACGGTCGTGGGCTGTATAGAAAGGGGCAATGAGTCATCATACAGGAGGGATGATATCACGGTAGTGGGCTGTATAGAAAGGGGCAATGAGTCATCATGCAGGAGGGAAGATATCAAGGTAGTGGGCTGTATAGAAATGGGCAATGAGTCATCATACAGGAGAGATGATATTACGGTAGTGGGCTGAATAGAAAGGGGCAATGAGTCATCATACAGGAGGGATGATATCACGGTAGTGGGCTGTATAGAAAGGGGCAATGAGTAATCGTACAGGAGGGATGATATCACGGTAGTGGGCTGTATAGAAAGTGGAAATGAGTCATCGTTCAGGAGGGATGATATCACGGTAGTGGGCTGTATAGAAAGGGGCACAGTGTCATCATACAGGAGGGATGATATCATGGTAGTGGGCTGTATAGAAAGGGGAAATGAGTCATCATACAGGAGGGATGATATCACGGTAGTGGGCTGTATAGAAAGGGGCAATGAGTCATCATACTGGAGGGATGATATCACAGTAGTGGGCTGTATAGAAAGGGGCAATGAGTCATCATACAGGAGGGATGATATCACGGTAGTGGGCTGTATAGAAAGGGGCAATGAGTCATCATGCAGGAGGGATGATATCAAGGTAGTGGGCTGTATACAAAGGGGCAATGAGTCATCATACAGGAGGGATGATATCACGGTAGTGAGCTGTATAGAAAGGGGCAATGAGTCATCATACAGGAGGGATGATATCACAGTGGTGGGCTGTATAGAAAGGGGCAATGAGTCATCATGCAGGAGGGATGATATCAAGGTAGTGGGCTGTATAGAAAGGGGTAATGAGTCATCATACAGGAGGGATGATATCACGGTAGTGGGCTGTATAGAAAGGGGCAATGAGTCATCATGCAGGAGGGATGATATCACGGTAGTGGGCTGTATAGAAAGGGGCAATGAGTCATCATGCAGGAGGGATGATATCACGGTAGTGGGCTGTATAGAAAGGGGCAATGAGTCATCATGCACGAGCGATGATATCACGGTAGTGGGCTGTATAGAAAGGGGCAATGAGTCATCATACAGGAGGGATGATATCACGGTAGTGGGCTGAATAGAAAGGGGCAATGAGTCATCATACAGGAGGGATGATATCACGGAAGTGGGCTGTATAGAAAGGGGCAATGAGTCATCATACAGGAGGGATGATATCACGGTAGTGGGCTGTATAGAAAGGGGCAATGAGTCATCATACAGGAGGGATGATATCACGGTAGTGGGCTGTATAGAAAGGGGCAATAAGACATCATACAGGAGGGATGATATCACGGTAGTGGGCTGTATAGAAAGGGGCAATGAGTCATCATACAGGAGGGATGATATCACGGTAGTGGGCTGTATAGAAAGGGGCAATGAGTCATCATGCAGGAGGGATGATATCACGGTAGTGGGCTGAATAGAAAGGGGCAATGAGTCATCATGCAGGAGAGATGATATCACGGTAGTGTGCTGTATAGAAAGGGGCAATGTGTCATCATACAGGAGGGATGATATCACTGAAGTGGGCTGCATAGAAAGGGGCAATGAGTCATCATACAGGAGGGAAGATATCACGGTAGTGAGCTGTATAGAAAGGGGCAATGAGTCAACATGCAGGAGGGATGATATCACTGTCCTGGGCTGTATAGAAAGGGGCAATGAGTCATCATACAGGAGGGATGATATCACGGTAGTGGGCTGTAGAGAAAGGGGCAATAAGACATCATACAGGAGGGATGATATCACGGTAGTGGGCTGTATAGAAAGGGGCAATGAGTCATCATGCAGGAGGGATGATATCAAGGTAGTGGGCTGTATAGAAAGTGGCAATGAGTCATCATACAAGAGAGATGATATCACGGTAGTGGGCTGAATAGAAAGGGGCAATGAGTCATCATACAGGAGGGATGATATCACGGTAGTGGGCTGTATAGAAATGGGCAATGAGTCATCATACAGGAGGGATGATATCACAGTAGTGGGCTGTATAGAAAGGGGCAATAAGACATCATACAGGAGGGATGATATCACTGTAGTGGGCTGTATAGAAAGGGGCAATGAGTCATCATGCAGGAGGGAGGATATCAAGGTAGTGGGCTGTATAGAAAGGGGCAATGTGTCAATCATACACGAGGGATGATATCACGGTAGTGGACTGTAAAGAAAGTGGCAATGAGTCATCATGCAGGAGGGATGATATCACGGTAGTGGGCTGTATAGAAAGGGGCAATGAGTCATCATACAGGAGGGATGATATCATGGTAGTGGGCTGTATAGAAAGGTGCAATGAGTCATCATGCAGGAGGGATGATATCACGGTAGTGGGCTGTATAGAAAGGGGCAATAAGGCATCATACAGGAGGGATGATATCACGGTAGTGGGCTGTATAGAAAGGGGCAATGAGTCATCATACAGGAGGGATGATATCACGGTAGTGGGCTGTATAGAAAGGGGCAATGAGTCATCATGCAGGATGGATGATATCACGGTAGTGGGCTGAATAGAAAGGGGCAATGAGTCATCATGCAGGAGAGATGATATCACGGTAGTGTGCTGTATAGAAAGGGGCAATGAGTCATCATGCAGGAGGGATGATATCACGGTAGTGGGCTGTATAGAAAGGGGCAATGAGTCATCATACAGGAGAGATGATATCACGGTCGTGGGCTGTATAGAAAGGGGCAATGAGTCATCATGCAGGAGGGATGATATCACGGTAGTGGGCTGTATAGAAAGGGGCAATGAGTCATCATACAGGAGGAATGATATCACGGTAGTGAGCTGTATAGAAAGAGGCAATGAGTCAACATGCAGGAGGGATGATATCACGGTAGTGGGCTGTATAGAAAGGGGCAATGAGTCATCATACAGGAGGGATGATATCACGGTAGTGGGCTGTATATAAAGGGGCGGTAAGACATCATACAGGAGGGATGATATCACGCTAGTGGGCTGTATAGAATGGGGCAATTAGTCATCATGTAGGAGGGATGATATCAAGGTAGTGGACTGTATAGATAGGGGCAATGAGTCATCATACAGGAGGGATGATATCACGGTAGTGGGCTGTATAGAAAGGGGCAATAAGACATCATACAGGAGGGATGATATCACGGTAGTGGTCTGTATAGAAAGGGGCAATGAGTCATCATACAGGAGGGATGATATCACGGTAGTGGGCTGTATAGAAAGGGGCAATGAGTCATCATGCAGGAGGGATGATATCAAGGTAGTGGGCTGTATAGAAAGGGGCAATGAGTCATCATACTGGAGGGATGATATCACGGTAGTGGGCTGTATAGAAAGGGGCAATGAGTCATCAGACAAGAGGGATGATATCGCGGTAGTAGGCTGTATAGAAAGGGGCAATGAGTCATCATGCAGCAGTGATGATATCAAGGTAGTGGGCTGTATAGAAAGGTGCAATGACTCATCATACAGGAGGGATGATATCAAGGTAGTGAGCTGTATAGAAATGGGCAATGAGTCATCATACAGGAGGGATGATATCACAGTGGTGGGCTGTATAGAAAGGGGCAATGAGTCATCATGCAGGAGGGATGATATCAAGGTAGTGGGCTGTATAGAAAGGGGCAATGAGTCATCATACAGGAGGGATGATATCACGGTAGTGGGCTGTATAGAAAGGGGCAATGAGTCATCATGCAGGAGGGATGATATCACGATAGTGGGCTGTATAGAAAGGGGCAATGAGTCATCATGCAGGTGGGATGATATCACGGTAGTGGGCTGTATAGAAAGGGGCAATGAGTCATCATGCAGGAGCGATGATATCACGGTAGTGGTCTGTATAGAAAGGGGCAATGAGTCATCATACAGGAGGGATGATATCACGGTAGTGGGCTGAATAGAAAAGGGCAATGAGTCATCATACAGGAGGGATGATATCACGGAAGTGTGCTGTATAGAAAGGGGCAATGAGTCATCATACAGGAGGGATGATATCACGGTAGTGGGCTGTATAGAAAGGGGCAATGAGTCATCATACAGGAGGGATGATATCACGGTAGTGGGCTGTATAGAAAGGGGCAATAAGACATCATACAGGAGGGATGATATCACGGTAGTGGGCTGTATAGAAAGGGGCAATGAGTCATCATACAGGAGGAATGATATCACGGTAGTGGGCTGTATAGAAAGGGGCAATGAGTCATCATGCAGGTGGGATGACATCACGGTAGTGGGCTGAATAGAAAGGGGCAATGAGTCATCATGCAGGAGAGATGATATCACGGTAGTGTGCTGTATAGAAAGGGGCAATGAGTCATCATGCAGGAGGGATGATATCACGGTAGTGGGCTGTATAGAAAGGGGCAATGAGTCATCATACAGGAGGGATGATATCACTGTAGTGGGCTGCAAAGAAAGGGGCAATGAGTCATCATACAGGAGGGATGATATCACGGTAGTGAGCTGTATAGAAAGGGGCAATGAGTCAACATGCAGGAGGGATGATATCACGGTCGTGGGCTGTATAGAAAGGGGCAATGAGTCATCATACACGAGGGATGATATCACGGTAGTGGGCTGTAGAGAAAGGGGCAATAAGACATCATACAGGAGGGATGATATCACGGTAGTGGGCTGTATAGAAAGGGGCAATGAGTCATCATGCAGGAGGGATGATAGCAAGGTAGTGGGCTGTATAGAAAGTGGCAATGAGTCATCATACAGGAGAGATGATATCACGGTAGTGGGCTGAATAGAAAGGGGTAATGAGTCATCATACAGGAGGGATGATATCACGGTAGTGGGCTGTATAGAAAGGGGCAATGATTCATCATACAGGAGGGATGATATCACGGTAGTGGGCTCTATAGAAAGGGGCAATGAGTCATCATACAGGAGGGATGATATCACGGTAGTGGGCTGTATAGAAAGGGGCAATGAGTCATCATACAGGGGGGATGATATCACGGTAGTGGGCTGTATAGAAAGGGGCAATCAGACATCATACAGGAGGGATGATATCACGGTAGTGGGCTGTATAGAAAGGAGCAATGAGTCATCATACAGGAGGGATGATATCACGGTAGTGGGCTGTATAGAAAGGGGCAATGAGTCATCATGCAGGAGGTATGATATCACGGTAGTGGGCTGAATAGAAAGGGGCAATGAGTCATCATACAAGAGAGATGATATCACGGTAGTGGGCTGAATAGAAAGGGGCAATGAGTCATCATACAGGAGGGATGATATCACGGTAGTGGGCTGTATAGAAATGGGCAATGAGTCATCATACAGGAGGGATGATATCACAGTAGTGGGCTGTATAGAAAGGGGCAATAAGACATCATACAGGAGGGATGATATCACTGTAGTGGGCTGTATAGAAAGGGGCAATGAGTCATCATGCAGGAGGGAGGATATCAAGGTAGTGGGCTGTATAGAAAGGGGCAATGTGTCAATCATACACGAGGGATGATATCACGGTAGTGGACTGTAAAGAAAGTGGCAATGAGTCATCATGCAGGAGGGATGATATCACGGTAGTGGGCTGTATAGAAAGGGGCAATGAGTCATCATACAGGAGGGATGATATCATGGTAGTGGGCTGTATAGAAAGGTGCAATGAGTCATCATGCAGGAGGGATGATATCACGGTAGTGGGCTGTATAGAAAGGGGCAATAAGGCATCATACAGGAGGGATGATATCACGGTAGTGGGCTGTATAGAAAGGGGCAATGAGTCATCATACAGGAGGGATGATATCACGGTAGTGGGCTGTATAGAAAGGGGCAATGAGTCATCATGCAGGATGGATGATATCACGGTAGTGGGCTGAATAGAAAGGGGCAATGAGTCATCATGCAGGAGAGATGATATCACGGTAGTGTGCTGTATAGAAAGGGGCAATGAGTCATCATGCAGGAGGGATGATATCACGGTAGTGGGCTGTATAGAAAGGGGCAATGAGTCATCATACAGGAGAGATGATATCACGGTCGTGGGCTGTATAGAAAGGGGCAATGAGTCATCATGCAGGAGGGATGATATCACGGTAGTGGGCTGTATAGAAAGGGGCAATGAGTCATCATACAGGAGGAATGATATCACGGTAGTGAGCTGTATAGAAAGAGGCAATGAGTCAACATGCAGGAGGGATGATATCACGGTAGTGGGCTGTATAGAAAGGGGCAATGAGTCATCATACAGGAGGGATGATATCACGGTAGTGGGCTGTATATAAAGGGGCGGTAAGACATCATACAGGAGGGATGATATCACGCTAGTGGGCTGTATAGAATGGGGCAATTAGTCATCATGTAGGAGGGATGATATCAAGGTAGTGGACTGTATAGATAGGGGCAATGAGTCATCATACAGGAGGGATGATATCACGGTAGTGGGCTGTATAGAAAGGGGCAATAAGACATCATACAGGAGGGATGATATCACGGTAGTGGTCTGTATAGAAAGGGGCAATGAGTCATCATACAGGAGGGATGATATCACGGTAGTGGGCTGTATAGAAAGGGGCAATGAGTCATCATGCAGGAGGGATGATATCAAGGTAGTGGGCTGTATAGAAAGGGGCAATGAGTCATCATACTGGAGGGATGATATCACGGTAGTGGGCTGTATAGAAAGGGGCAATGAGTCATCAGACAAGAGGGATGATATCGCGGTAGTAGGCTGTATAGAAAGGGGCAATGAGTCATCATGCAGCAGTGATGATATCAAGGTAGTGGGCTGTATAGAAAGGTGCAATGAGTCATCATACAGGAGGGATGATATCAAGGTAGTGAGCTGTATAGAAATGGGCAATGAGTCATCATACAGGAGGGATGATATCACAGTGGTGGGCTGTATAGAAAGGGGCAATGAGTCATCATGCAGGAGGGATGATATCAAGGTAGTGGGCTGTATAGAAAGGGGCAATGAGTCATCATACAGGAGGGATGATATCACGGTAGTGGGCTGTATAGAAAGGGGCAATGAGTCATCATGCAGGAGGGATGATATCACGATAGTGGGCTGTATAGTAAGGGGCAATGAGTCATCATGCAGGTGGGATGATATCACGGTAGTGGGCTGTATAGAAAGGGGCAATGAGTCATCATGCAGGAGCGATGATATCACGGTAGTGGTCTGTATAGAAAGGGGCAATGAGTCATCATACAGGAGGGATGATATCACGGTAGTGGGCTGAATAGAAAAGGGCAATGAGTCATCATACAGGAGGGATGATATCACGGAAGTGTGCTGTATAGAAAGGGGCAATGAGTCATCATACAGGAGGGATGATATCACGGTAGTGGGCTGTATAGAAAGGGGCAATGAGTCATCATACAGGAGGGATGATATCACGGTAGTGGGCTGTATAGAAAGGGGCAATAAGACATCATACAGGAGGGATGATATCACGGTAGTGGGCTGTATAGAAAGGGGCAATGAGTCATCATACAGGAGGAATGATATCACGGTAGTGGGCTGTATAGAAAGGGGCAATGAGTCATCATGCAGGTGGGATGACATCACGGTAGTGGGCTGAATAGAAAGGGGCAATGAGTCATCATGCAGGAGAGATGATATCACGGTAGTGTGCTGTATAGAAAGGGGCAATGAGTCATCATGCAGGAGGGATGATATCACGGTAGTGGGCTGTATAGAAAGGGGCAATGAGTCATCATACAGGAGGGATGATATCACTGTAGTGGGCTGCAAAGAAAGGGGCAATGAGTCATCATACAGGAGGGATGATATCACGGTAGTGAGCTGTATAGAAAGGGGCAATGAGTCAACATGCAGGAGGGATGATATCACGGTCGTGGGCTGTATAGAAAGGGGCAATGAGTCATCATACACGAGGGATGATATCACGGTAGTGGGCTGTAGAGAAAGGGGCAATAAGACATCATACAGGAGGGATGATATCACGGTAGTGGGCTGTATAGAAAGGGGCAATGAGTCATCATGCAGGAGGGATGATAGCAAGGTAGTGGGCTGTATAGAAAGTGGCAATGAGTCATCATACAGGAGAGATGATATCACGGTAGTGGGCTGAATAGAAAGGGGTAATGAGTCATCATACAGGAGGGATGATATCACGGTAGTGGGCTGTATAGAAAGGGGCAATGATTCATCATACAGGAGGGATGATATCACGGTAGTGGGCTCTATAGAAAGGGGCAATGAGTCATCATACAGGAGGGATGATATCACGGTAGTGGGCTGTATAGAAAGGGGCAATGAGTCATCATACAGGGGGGATGATATCACGGTAGTGGGCTGTATAGAAAGGGGCAATCAGACATCATACAGGAGGGATGATATCACGGTAGTGGGCTGTATAGAAAGGAGCAATGAGTCATCATACAGGAGGGATGATATCACGGTAGTGGGCTGTATAGAAAGGGGCAATGAGTCATCATGCAGGAGGTATGATATCACGGTAGTGGGCTGAATAGAAAGGGGCAATGAGTCATCATGCAGGAGAGATTATATCACGGTCGTGGGCTGTATGAAAGGGGAAATGAGTCATCATACAGGAGGGATGATATCACGGTAGTGGACTGTATAGAAAGGGGCAATGAGTCATCATGCAGGAGGGATGATATCACGGTAGTGGGCTGAATAGAAAGGGGCAATGAGTCATCATGCAGGAGAGATGATATCACGGTAATGGGCTGTATAGAAAGGGGCAATGAGTCATCATGCAGGAGGGATGATATTACGGTAGTGGGCTGTATAGAAAGGGGCAATGAGTCATCATACAGGAGGGATGATATCACTGTAGTGGGCTGCATAGAAAGGGGCAATGAGTCATCATACAGGGGGGATGATATCACGGTAGTGAGCTGTATAGAAAGGGGCAATGAGTGAACATGCAGGAGGGATGATATCACGGTCGTGGGCTGTATAGAAAGGGGCAATGAGTCATCATACAGGAGGGATGATATCACTGTAGTGGGCTGCATAGAAAGGGGCAATGAGTCATCATACAGGGGGGATGATATCACGGTAGTGAGCTGTATAGAAAGGGGCAATGAGTGAACATGCAGGAGGGATGATATCACGGTCGTGGGCTGTATAGAAAGGGGCAATGAGTCATCATACAGGAGGGATGATATCACGGTAGTGGGCTGTATAGAAAGGGGCAATGAGTCATCATACAGGGGGGATGATATCACGGTAGTGGGCTGTATAGAAAGGGGCAATCAGACATCATACAGGAGGCATGATATCACGGTAGTGGGCTGTATAGAAAGGAGCAATGAGTCATCATACAGGAGGGATGATATCACGGTAGTGGGCTGTATAGAAAGGGGCAATGAGTCATCATGCAGGAGGGATGATATAACGGTAGTGGGCTGAATAGAAAGGGGCAATGAGTCATCATGCAGGAGAGATGATATCACGGTCGTGGGCTGTATAGAAAGGGGCAAAGAGTCATCATGCAGGAGGGATGATATCACGGTAGTGGGCTGTATAGAAAGGGGCAATGAGTCATCATACAGGAGAGATGATATCACGGTCGTGGGCTGTATAGAAAGGGGCAATGAGTCATCATGCAGGAGGGATGATATCACGGTAGTGGGCTGTATAGAAAGGGGCAATGAGTCATCATACAGGAGGAATGATATCACGGTAGTGAGCTGTATAGAAAGAGGCAATGAGTCAACATGCAGGAGGGATGATATCACGGTAGTGGGCTGTATAGAAAGGGGCAATGAGTCATCATACAGGAGGGATGATATCACGGTAGTGGGCTGTATATAAAGGGGCGGTAAGACATCATACAGGAGGGATGATATCACGCTAGCGGGCTGTATAGAATGGGGCAATTAGTCATCATGTAGGAGGGATGATATCAAGGTAGTGGACTGTATAGATAGGGGCAATGAGTCATCATACAGGAGGGATGATATCACGGTAGTGGGCTGTATAGAAAGGGGCAATAAGACATCATACAGGAGGGATGATATCACGGTAGTGGTCTGTATAGAAAGGGGCAATGAGTCATCATACAGGAGGGATGATATCACGGTAGTGGGCTGTATAGAAAGGGGCAATGAGTCATCATGCAGGAGGGATGATATCAAGGTAGTGGGCTGTATAGAAAGGGGCAATGAGTCATCATACTGGAGGGATGATATCACGGTAGTGGGCTGTATAGAAAGGGGCAATGAGTCATCATACAAGAGGGATGATATCGCGGTAGTAGGCTGTATAGAAAGGCTCAATGAGTCATCATGCAGCAGGGATGATATCAAGGTAGTGGGCTGTATAGAAAGGGGCAATGAGTCATCATACAGGAGGGATGATATCACGGTAGTGAGCTGTATAGAAAGGGGCAATGAGTCATCATACAGGAGGGATGATATCACAGTGGTGGGCTGTATAGAAAGGGGCAATGAGTCATCATGCAGGAGGGATGATATCAAGGTAGTGGGCTGTATAGAAAGGGGCAATGAGTCATCATACAGGAGGGATGATATCACGGTAGTGGGCTGTATAGAAAGGGGCAATGAGTCATCATGCAGGAGGGATGATATCACGGTAGTGGGCTGTATAGAAAGGGGCAATGAGTCATCATGCAGGAGGGATGATATCACGGTAGTGGGATGTATAGAAAGGGGCAATGAGTCATCATGCAGGAGCGATGATATCACGGTAGTGGGCTGTATAGAAAGGGGCAATGAGTCATCATACAGGAGGGATGATATCACGGTAGTGGGCTGAATAGAAAGGGGCAATGAGTCATCATACAGGAGGGATGATATCACGGAAGTGTGCTGTATAGAAAGGGGCAATGAGTCATCATACAGGAGGGATGATATCACGGTAGTGGGCTGTATAGAAAGGGGCAATGAGTCATCATACAGGAGGGATGATATCACGGTAGTGGGCTGTATAGAAAGGGGCAATAAGACATCATACAGGAGGGATGATATCACGGTAGTGGGCTGTATAGAAAGGGGCAATGAGTCATCATACAGGAGGAATGATATCACGGTAGTGGGCTGTATAGAAAGGGGCAATGAGTCATCATGCAGGTGGGATGACATCACGGTAGTGGGCTGAATAGAAAGGGGCAATGAGTCATCATGCAGGAGAGATGATATCACGGTAGTGTGCTGTATAGAAAGGGGCAATGAGTCATCTTGCAGGAGGGATGATATCACGGTAGTGGGCTGTATAGAAAGGGGCAATGAGTCATCATACAGGAGGGATGATATCACTGTAGTGGGCTGCAAAGAAAGGGGCAATGAGTCATCATACAGGAGGGATGATATCACGGTAGTGAGCTGTATAGAAAGGGGCAATGAGTCAACATGCAGGAGGGATGATATCACGGTCGTGGGCTGTATAGAAAGGGGCAATGAGTCATCATACACGAGGGATGATATCACGGTAGTGGGCTGTAGAGAAAGGGGCAATAAGACATCATACAGGAGGGATGATATCACGGTAGTGGGCTGTATAGAAAGGGGCAATGAGTCATCATGCAGGAGGGATGATAGCAAGGTAGTGGGCTGTATAGAAAGTGGCAATGAGTCATCATACAGGAGAGATGATATCACGGTAGTGGGCTGAATAGAAAGGGGCAATGAGTCATCATACAGGAGGGATGATATCACGGTAGTGGGCTGTATAGAAAGGGGCAATGATTCATCATACAGGAGGGATGATATCACGGTAGTGGGCTCTATAGAAAGGGGCAATGAGTCATCATACAGGAGGGATGATATCACGGTAGTGGGCTGTATAGAAAGGGGCAATGAGTCATCATACAGGGGGGATGATATCACGGTAGTGGGCTGTATAGAAAGGGGCAATCAGACATCATACAGGAGGGATGATATCACGGTAGTGGGCTGTATAGAAAGGAGCAATGAGTCATCATACAGGAGGGATGATATCACGGTAGTGGGCTGTATAGAAAGGGGCAATGAGTCATCATGCAGGAGGTATGATATCACGGTAGTGGGCTGAATAGAAAGGGGCAATGAGTCATCATGCAGGAGAGATTATATCACGGTCGTGGGCTGTATGAAAGGGGAAATGAGTCATCATACAGGAGGGATGATATCACGGTAGTGGACTGTATAGAAAGGGGCAATGAGTCATCATGCAGGAGGGATGATATCACGGTAGTGGGCTGAATAGAAAGGGGCAATGAGTCATCATGCAGGAGAGATGATATCACGGTAGTGGGCTGTATAGAAAGGGGCAATGAGTCATCATGCAGGAGGGATGATATTACGGTAGTGGGCTGTATAGAAAGGGGCAATGAGTCATCATACAGGAGGGATGATATCACTGTAGTGGGCTGCATAGAAAGGGGCAATGAGTCATCATACAGGGGGGATGATATCACGGTAGTGAGCTGTATAGAAAGGGGCAATGAGTGAACATGCAGGAGGGATGATATCACGGTCGTGGGCTGTATAGAAAGGGGCAATGAGTCATCATACAGGAGGGATGATATCACTGTAGTGGGCTGCATAGAAAGGGGCAATGAGTCATCATACAGGGGGGATGATATCACGGTAGTGAGCTGTATAGAAAGGGGCAATGAGTGAACATGCAGGAGGGATGATATCACGGTCGTGGGCTGTATAGAAAGGGGCAATGAGTCATCATACCGGAGGGATGATATCACTGTAGTGGGCTGCATAGAAAGGGGCAATGAGTCATCATACAGGGGGGATGATATCACGGTAGTGAGCTGTATAGAAAGGGGCAATGAGTGAACATGCAGGAGGGATGATATCACGGTCGTGGGCTGTATAGAAAGGGGCAATGAGTCATCATACAGGAGGGATGATATCACGGTAGTGGGCTGTATAGAAAGGGGCAATGAGTCATCATACAGGGGGGATGATATCACGGTAGTGGGCTGTATAGAAAGGGGCAATCAGACATCATACAGGAGGCATGATATCACGGTAGTGGGCTGTATAGAAAGGAGCAATGAGTCATCATACAGGAGGGATGATATCACGGTAGTGGGCTGTATAGAAAGGGGCAATGAGTCATCATGCAGGAGGGATGATATCACGGTAGTGGGCTGAATAGAAAGGGGCAATGAGTCATCATGCAGGAGAGATGATATCACGGTCGTGGGCTGTATAGAAAGGGGCAAAGAGTCATCATGCAGGAGGGATGATATCACGGTAGTGGGCTGTATAGAAAGGGGCAATGAGTCATCATACAGGAGAGATGATATCACGGTCGTGGGCTGTATAGAAAGGGGCAATGAGTCATCATGCAGGAGGGATGATATCACGGTAGTGGGCTGTATAGAAAGGGGCAATGAGTCATCATACAGGAGGAATGATATCACGGTAGTGAGCTGTATAGAAAGAGGCAATGAGTCAACATGCAGGAGGGATGATATCACGGTAGTGGGCTGTATAGAAAGGGGCAATGAGTCATCATACAGGAGGGATGATATCACGGTAGTGGGCTGTATATAAAGGGGCGGTAAGACATCATACAGGAGGGATGATATCACGCTAGTGGGCTGTATAGAATGGGGCAATTAGTCATCATGTAGGAGGGATGATATCAAGGTAGTGGACTGTATAGATAGGGGCAATGAGTCATCATACAGGAGGGATGATATCACGGTAGTGGGCTGTATAGAAAGGGGCAATAAGACATCATACAGGAGGGATGATATCACGGTAGTGGTCTGTATAGAAAGCGGCAATGAGTCATCATACAGGAGGGATGATATCACGGTAGTGGGCTGTATAGAAAGGGGCAATGAGTCATCATGCAGGAGGGATGATATCAAGGTAGTGGGCTGTATAGAAAGGGGCAATGAGTCATCATACTGGAGGGATGATATCACGGTAGTGGGCTGTATAGAAAGGGGCAATGAGTCATCATACAAGAGGGATGATATCGCGGTAGTAGGCTGTATAGAAAGGCTCAATGAGTCATCATGCAGCAGGGATGATATCAAGGTAGTGGGCTGTATAGAAAGGGGCAATGAGTCATCATACAGGAGGGATGATATCACGGTAGTGAGCTGTATAGAAAGGGGCAATGAGTCATCATACAGGAGGGATGATATCACAGTGGTGGGCTGTATAGAAAGGGGCAATGAGTCATCATGCAGGAGGGATGATATCAAGGTAGTGGGCTGTATAGAAAGGGGCAATGAGTCATCATACAGGAGGGATGATATCACGGTAGTGGGCTGTATAGAAAGGGGCAATGAGTCATCATGCAGGAGGGATGATATCACGGTAGTGGGCTGTATAGAAAGGGGCAATGAGTCATCATGCAGGAGGGATGATATCACGGTAGTGGGCTGTATAGAAAGGGGCAATGAGTCATCATGCAGGAGCGATGATATCACGGTAGTGGGCTGTATAGAAAGGGGCAATGAGTCATCATACAGGAGGGATGATATCACGGTAGTGGGCTGAATAGAAAGGGGCAATGAGTCATCATACAGGAGGGATGATATCACGGAAGTGTGCTGTATAGAAAGGGGCAATGAGTCATCATACAGGAGGGATGATATCACGGTAGTGGGCTGTATAGAAAGGGGCAATGAGTCATCATACAGGAGGGATGATATCACGGTAGTGGGCTGTATAGAAAGGGGCAATAAGACATCATACAGGAGGGATGATATCACGGTAGTGGGCTGTATAGAAAGGGGCAATGAGTCATCATACAGGAGGAATGATATCACGGTAGTGGGCTGTATAGAAAGGGGCAATGAGTCATCATGCAGGTGGGATGACATCACGGTAGTGGGCTGAATAGAAAGGGGCAATGAGTCATCATGCAGGAGAGATGATATCACGGTAGTGTGCTGTATAGAAAGGGGCAATGAGTCATCTTGCAGGAGGGATGATATCACGGTAGTGGGCTGTATAGAAAGGGGCAATGAGTCATCATACAGGATGGATGATATCACTGTAGTGGGCTGCAAAGAAAGGGGCAATGAGTCATCATACAGGAGGGATGATATCACGGTAGTGAGCTGTATAGAAAGGGGCAATGAGTCAACATGCAGGAGGGATGATATCACGGTCGTGGGCTGTATAGAAAGGGGCAATGAGTCATCATACACGAGGGATGATATCACGGTAGTGGGCTGTAGAGAAAGGGGCAATAAGACATCATACAGGAGGGATGATATCACGGTAGTGGGCTGTATAGAAAGGGGCAATGAGTCATCATGCAGGAGGGATGATAGCAAGGTAGTGGGCTGTATAGAAAGTGGCAATGAGTCATCATACAGGAGAGATGATATCACGGTAGTGGGCTGAATAGAAAGGGGCAATGAGTCATCATACAGGAGGGATGATATCACGGTAGTGGGCTGTATAGAAAGGGGCAATGATTCATCATACAGGAGGGATGATATCACGGTAGTGGGCTCTATAGAAAGGGGCAATGAGTCATCATACAGGAGGGATGATATCACGGTAGTGGGCTGTATAGAAAGGGGCAATGAGTCATCATACAGGGGGGATGATATCACGGTAGTGGGCTGTATAGAAAGGGGCAATCAGACATCATACAGGAGGGATGATATCACGGTAGTGGGCTGTATAGAAAGGAGCAATGAGTCATCATACAGGAGGGATGATATCACGGTAGTGGGCTGTATAGAAAGGGGCAATGAGTCATCATGCAGGAGGTATGATATCACGGTAGTGGGCTGAATAGAAAGGGGCAATGAGTCATCATGCAGGAGAGATTATATCACGGTCGTGGGCTGTATGAAAGGGGAAATGAGTCATCATACAGGAGGGATGATATCACGGTAGTGGACTGTATAGAAAGGGGCAATGAGTCATCATGCAGGAGGGATGATATCACGGTAGTGGGCTGAATAGAAAGGGGCAATGAGTCATCATGCAGGAGAGATGATATCACGGTAGTGGGCTGTATAGAAAGGGGCAATGAGTCATCATGCAGGAGGGATGATATTACGGTAGTGGGCTGTATAGAAAGGGGCAATGAGTCATCATACAGGAGGGATGATATCACTGTAGTGGGCTGCATAGAAAGGGGCAATGAGTCATCATACAGGGGGGATGATATCACGGTAGTGAGCTGTATAGAAAGGGGCAATGAGTGAACATGTAGGAGGGATGATATCACGGTCGTGGGCTGTATAGAAAGGGGCAATGAGTCATCATACAGGGGGGATGATATCACTGTAGTGGGCTGCATAGAAAGGGGCAATGAGTCATCATACAGGGGGGATGATATCACGGTAGTGAGCTGTATAGAAAGGGGCAATGAGTGAACATGCAGGAGGGATGATATCACGGTCGTGGGCTGTATAGAAAGGGGCAATGAGTCATCATACAGGAGGGATGATATCACGGTAGTGGGCTGTTGAGTAAGGGGCAATAAGACATCATACAGGAGGGATGATATCACGGTAGTGGGCTGTATAGAAAGGGGCAATGAGTCATCATACAGGAGAGATGATATCACGGTAGTGGGCTGAATAGAAAGGGGCAATGAGTCATCATACAGGAGGGATGATATCACGGTAGTGGGCTGTATAGAAAGGGGCAATGAGTCATCATGCAGGAGAGATGATATCACGGTAGTGTGCTGTATAGAAAGGGGCAATGAGTCATCATGCAGGAGGGATGATATCACGGTAGTGGGCTGTATAGAAAGGGGCAATGAGTCATCATACAGGAGGGATGATATCACTGTAGTGGGCTGCATAGAAAGGGGCAATGAGTCATCATACAGGAGGAATGATATCACGGTAGTGAGCTGTATAGAAAGGGGCAATGAGTCAACATGCAGGAGGGATGATATCACGGTCGTGGGCTGTATAGAAAGGGGCAATGAGTCATCATACAGGAGGGATGATATCACGGTAGTGGGCTGTAGAGAGGGGGGCAATAAGTCATCATACAGGAGGGATGATATCACGGTAGTGGGCTGTATAGAAAGGGGCAATGAGTCATCATGCAGGAGGGATGATATCAAGGTAGTGGGCTGTATAGAAAGTGGCAATGAGTCATCATACAGGAGAGATGATATCACGGTAGTGGGCTGAATAGAAAGGGGCAATGAGTCATCATACAGGAGGGATGATATCACGGTAGTGGGCTGTATAGAAAGGGGCAATGATTCATCATACAGGAGGGATGATATCACGGTAGTGGGCTGTATAGAAAGGGGCAATGAGTCATCATACAGGAGGGATGATATCACGGTAGTGGGCTGTATAGAAAGGGGCAATGAGTCATCATACAGGGGGGATGATATCACGGTTGTGGGCTGTATAGAAAGGGGCAATCAGACATCATACAGGAGGGATGATATCACGGTAGTGGGCTGTATAGAAAGGAGCAATGAGTCATCATACAGGAGGGATGATATCACGGTAGTGGGCTGTATAGAAAGGGGCAATGAGTCATCATGCAGGAGGGATGATATCACGGTAGTGGGCTGAATAGAAAGGGACAATGAGTCATCATGCAGGAGAGATGATATCACGGTCGTGGGCTGTATGAAAGGGGCAATGAGTCATCATACAGGAGGGATGATATCACGGTAGTGGACTGTATAGAAAGGGGCAATGAGTCATCATGCAGGAGGGATGATATCACGGTAGTGGGCTGAATAGAAAGGGGCAATGAGTCATCATGCAGGAGAGATGATATCACGGTAGTGGGCTGTATAGAAAGGGGCAATGAGTCATCATGCAGGAGGAATGATATTACGGTAGTGGGCTGTATAGAAAGGGGCAATGAGTCATCATACAGGAGGGATGATATCACTGTAGTGGGCTGCATAGAAAGGGGCAATGACTCATCATACAGGAGGGATGATATCACGGTAGTGAGCTGTATAGAAAGGGGCAATGAGTCAACATGCAGGAGGGATGATATCACGGTCATGGGCTGTATAGAAAGGGGCAATGAGTCATCATACAGGAGGGATGATATAACGGTAGTGGGCTGTTGAGAAAGGGGCAATAAGACATCATACAGGAGGGATGATATCACGGTAGTGGGCTGTATAGAAAGGGGCAATGAGTCATCATGCAGGAGGGATGATATCAAGGTAGTGGGCTGTAAAGAAAGGGGCAATGAGTCATCATACAGGAGAGATGATATCACGGTAGTGGGCTGAATAGAAAGGGGCAATGAGTCATCATACAGGAGGGATGATATCACGGTAGTGGGCTGTATAGAAAGGGGCAATGAGTCATCATACAGGAGGGATGATATCACGGTAGTGGGCTGTATAGAAAGGGGTAATGAGTCATCATACAGGAGGGATGATATCACGGTAGTGGGCTGTATAGAAAGGGGCAATGAGTCATCATACAGGGGGGATGATATCACGGTAGTGGGCTGTATAGAAAGGGGCAATCAGACATCATACAGGAGGGATGATATCACGGTAGTAGGCTGTATAGAAAGGAGCAATGAGTCATCATACAGGAGGGATGATATCACGGTCGTGGGCTGTATGAAAGGGGAAATGAGTCATCATACAGGAGGGATGATATCACGGTAGTGGACTGTATAGAAAGGGGCAATGAGTCATCATGCAGGAGGGATGATATCACGGTAGTGGGCTGAATAGAAAGGGGCAATGAGTCATCATGCAGGAGAGATGATATACCGGTAGTGGGCTGTATAGAAAGGGGCAATGAGTCATCATGCAGGAGGGATGATATTACGGTAGTGGGCTGTATAGAAAGGGGCAATGAGTCATCATACAGGAGGGATGATATCACTGTAGTGGGCTGCATAGAAAGGGGCAATGAGTCATCATACAGGGGGGATGATATCACGGTAGTGAGCTGTATAGAAAGGGGCAATGAGTGAACATGCAGGAGGGATGATATCACGGTCGTGGGCTGTATAGAAAGGGGCAATGAGTCATCATACAGGAGGGATGATATCACTGTAGTGGGCTGCATAGAAAGGGGCAATGAGTCATCATACAGGGGGGATGATATCACGGTAGTGAGCTGTATAGAAAGGGGCAATGAGTGAACATGCAGGAGGGATGATATCACGGTCGTGGGCTGTATAGAAAGGGGCAATGAGTCATCATACAGGAGGGATGATATCACGGTAGTGGGCTGTTGAGTAAGGGGCAATAAGACATCATACAGGAGGGATGATATCACGGTAGTGGGCTGTATAGAAAGGGGCAATGAGTCATCATACAGGAGAGATAATATCACGGTAGTGGGCTGAATAGAAAGGGGCAATGAGTCATCATACAGGAGGGATGATATCACGGTAGTGGGCTGTATAGAAAGGGGCAATGAGTCATCATGCAGGAGAGATGATATCACGGTAGTGTGCTGTATAGAAAGGGGCAATGAGTCATCATGCAGGAGGGATGATATCACGGTAGTGGGCTGTATAGAAAGGGGCAATGAGTCATCATACAGGAGGGATGATATCACTGTAGTGGGCTGCATAGAAAGGGGCAATGAGTCATCATACAGGAGGAATGATATCACGGTAGTGAGCTGTATAGAAAGGGGCAATGAGTCAACATGCAGGAGGGATGATATCACGGTCGTGGGCTGTATAGAAAGGGGCAATGAGTCATCAAACAGGAGGGATGATGTCACGGTAGTGGGCTGTAGAGAGGGGGGCAATAAGACATCATACAGGAGGGATGATATCACGGTAGTGGGCTGTATAGAAAGGGGCAATGAGTCATCATGCAGGAGGGATGATATCAAGGTAGTGGGCTGTATAGAAAGTGGCAATGAGTCATCATACAGGAGAGATGATATCACGGTAGTGGGCTGAATAGAAAGGGGCAATGAGTCATCATACAGGAGGGATGATATCACGGTAGTGGGCTGTATAGAAAGGGGCAATGAGTCATCATGCAGGAGGGATGATATCACGGTAGTGGGCTGAATAGAAAGGGGCAATGAGTCATCATGCAGGAGAGATGATTTCACGGTTGTGGGCTGTATAGAAAGGGGCAATGAGTCATCATGCAGGAGGGATGATATCACGGTAGTGGGCTGTATAGAAAGGGGCAATGAGTCATCATACAGGAGGGATGATATCACGGTATTGGGCTGTATAGAAAGAGGCAATGAGTCATCATGCAGGAGGGATGATATCACGGTAGTGGGCTGAATAGAAAGGGGCAATGAGTCATCATGCAGGAGAGATGATATCACGGTCGTGGGCTGTATAGAAAGGGGCAATGAGTCATCATGCAGGAGGAATGATATCACGGTAGTGAGCTGTATAGAAAGAGGCAATGAGTCAACATGCAGGAGGGATGATATCACGGTAGTGGGCTGTATAGGAAGGGGCAATGAGTCATCATACAGGAGGGATTATATCACGGTAGTGGGCTGTATATAAAGGGGCAATAAGACATCATACAGGAGGGATGATATCACGGTAGTGGGCTGTATAGAATGGGGCAATGAGTCATCATGTAGGAGGGATGATATCAAGGTAGTGGACTGTATAGATAGGGGCAATAAGACATCATACAGGAGGGATGATATCACGGTAGTGGTCTGTATAGAAAGGGGCAATGAGTCATCATACAGGAGGGATGATATCACGGTAGTGGGCGGTATAGAAAGGGGCAATGAGTCATCATGCAGGAGGGATGATATCAAGGTAGTGGGCTGTATAGAAAGGGGCAATGAGTCATCATACTGGAGGGATGATATCACAGTAGTGGGCTGTATAGAAAGGGGCAATGAGTCATCATACAGGAGGGATGATATCACGGTAGTGGGCTGTATAGAAAGGGGCAATGAGTCATCATGCAGGAGGGATGATATCAAGGTAGTGGGCTGTATACAAAGGGGCAATGAGTCATCATACAGGAGGGATGATATCACGGTAGTGAGCTGTATAGAAAGGGGCAATGAGTCATCATACAGGAGGGATGATATCACAGTGGTGGGCTGTATAGAAAGGGGCAATGAGTCATCATGCAGGAGGGATGATATCAAGGTAGTGGGCTGTATAGAAAGGGGCAATGAGTCATCATACAGGAGGGATGATATCACGGTAGTGGGCTGTATAGAAAGGGGCAATGAGTCATCATGCAGGAGGGATGATATCACGGTAGTGGGCTGTATAGAAAGGGGCAATGAGTCATCATGCAGGAGGGATGATATCACGGTAGTGGGCTGTATAGAAAGGGGCAATGAGTCATCATGCACGAGCGATGATATCACGGTAGTGGGCTGTATAGAAAGGGGCAATGAGTCATCATACAGGAGGGATGATATCACGGTAGTGGGCTGAATAGAAAGGGGCAATGAGTCATCATACAGGAGGGATGATATCACGGAATTGGGCTGTATAGAAAGGGGCAATGAGTCATTATACAGGAGGGATGATATCACGGTAGTGGGCTGTATAGAAAGGGGCAATGAGTCATCATACAGGAGGGATGATATCACGGTAGTGGGCTGTATAGAAAGGGGCAATAAGACATCATACAGGAGGGATGATATCACGGTAGTGGGCTGTATAGAAAGGGGCAATGAGTCATCATACAGGAGGGATGATATCACGGTAGTGGGCTGTATAGAAAGGGGCAATGAGTCATCATGCAGGAGGGATGATATCACGGTAGTGGGCTGAATAGAAAGGGGCAATGGGTCATCATGCAGGAGAGATGATATCACGGTAGTGTGCTGTATAGAAAGGGGCAATGTGTCATCATACAGGAGGGATGATATCACTGAAGTGGGCTGCATAGAAAGGGGCAATGAGTCATCATACAGGAGGGATGATATCACGGTAGTGAGCTGTATAGAAAGGGGCAATGAGTCAACATGCAGGAGGGATGATATCACGGTCCTGGGCTGTATAGAAAGGGGCAATGAGTCATCATACAGGAGGGATGATATCACGGTAGTGGGCTGTAGAGAGGGGGGCAATAAGACATCATACAGGAGGGATGATATCACGGTAGTGGGCTGTATAGAAAGGGGCAATGAGTCATCATGCAGGAGGGATGATATCAAGGTAGTGGGCTGTATAGAAAGTGGCAATGAGTCATCATACAGGAGAGATGATATCACGGTAGTGGGCTGAATAGAAAGGGGCAATGAGTCATCATACAGGAGGGATGATATCACGGTAGTGGGCTGTATAGAAAGGGGCAATGATTCATCATACAGGAGGGATGATATCACGGTAGTGGGCTGTATAGAAAGGGGCAATGAGTCATCATGCAGGAGGGATGATATCACGGTAGTGGGCTGTATAGAAAGGGGCAATGAGTCATCATACAGGGGGGATGATATCACGGTTGTGGGCTGTATAGAAAGGGGCAATCAGACATCATACAGGAGGGATGATATCACGGTAGTGGCTGTATAGAAAGGGGCAATGAGTCATCATGCAGGAGGGATGATATCACGGTAGTGGGCTGAATAGAAAGGGACAATGAGTCATCATGCAGGAGAGATGATATCACGGTCGTGGGCTGTATGAAAGGGGCAATGAGTCATCATACAGGAGGGATGATATCACGGTAGTGGACTGTATAGAAAGGGGCAATGAGTCATCATGCAGGAGGGATGATATCACGGTAGTGGGCTGAATAGAAAGGGGCAATGAGTCATCATGCAGGAGAGATGATATCACGGTAGTGGGCTGTATAGAAAGGGGCAATGAGTCATCATGCAGGAGGAATGATATTACGGTAGTGGGCTGTATAGAAAGGGGCAATGAGTCATCATACAGGAGGGATGATATCACTGTAGTGGGCTGCATAGAAAGGGGCAATGACTCATCATACAGGAGGGATGATATCACGGTAGTGAGCTGTATAGAAAGGGGCAATGAGTCAACATGCAGGAGGGATGATATCACGGTCGTGGGCTGTATAGAAAGGGGCAATGAGTCATCATACAGGAGGGATGATATAACGGTAGTGGGCTGTTGAGAAAGGGGCAATAAGACATCATACAGGAGGGATGATATCACGGTAGTGGGCTGTATAGAAAGGGGCAATGAGTCATCATGCAGGAGGGATGATATCAAGGTAGTGGGCTGTAAAGAAAGGGGCAATGAGTCATCATACAGGAGAGATGATATCACGGTAGTGGGCTGAATAGAAAGGGGCAATGAGTCATCATACAGGAGGGATGATATCACGGTAGTGGGCTGTATAGAAAGGGGCAATGAGTCATCATACAGGAGGGATGATATCACGGTAGTGGGCTGTATAGAAAGGGGTAATGAGTCATCATACAGGAGGGATGATATCACGGTAGTGGGCTGTATAGAAAGGGGCAATGAGTCATCATACAGGGGGGATGATATCACGGTAGTGGGCTGTATAGAAAGGGGCAATCAGAGATCATACAGGAGGGATGATATCACGGTAGTGGGCTGTATAGAAAGGAGCAATGAGTCATCATACAGGAGGGATGATATCACGGTATTGGGCTGTATAGAAAGGGGCAATGAGTCATCATGCAGGAGGGATGATATCACGGTAGTGGGCTGAATAGAAAGGGGCAATGAGTCATCATGCAGGAGAGATGATTTCACGGTTGTGGGCTGTATAGAAAGGGGCAATGAGTCATCATGCAGGAGGGATGATATCACGGTAGTGGGCTGTATAGAAAGGGGCAATGAGTCATCATACAGGAGGGATGATATCACGGTATTGGGCTGTATAGAAAGAGGCAATGAGTCATCATGCAGGAGGGATGATATCACGGTAGTGGGCTGAATAGAAAGGGGCAATGAGTCATCATGCAGGAGAGATGATATCACGGTCGTGGGCTGTATAGAAAGGGGCAATGAGTCATCATGCAGGAGGAATGATATCACGGTAGTGGGCTGAATAGAAAGGGGCAATGAGTCATCATGCAGGAGAGATGATATCACGGTAGTGGGCTGTATAGAAAGGGGCAATGAGTCATCATACAGGAGGGATGATATCACGGTAGTGGGCTGAATAGAAAGGGGCAATGAGTCATCATGCAGGAGAGATGATATCACGGTAGTGGGCTGTATAGAAAGGGGCAATGAGTCATCATGCAGGAGGAATGATATTACGGTAGTGGGCTGTATAGAAAGGGGCAATGAGTCATCATACAGGAGGGATGATATCACTGTAGTGGGCTGCATAGAAAGGGGCAATGACTCATCATACAGGAGGGATGATATCACGGTAGTGAGCTGTATAGAAAGGGGTAATGAGTCAACATGCAGGAGGGATGATATCACGGTCGTGGGCTGTATAGAAAGAGGCAATGAGTCATCATACAGGAGGGATGATATCACGGTAGTGGGCTGTTGAGAAAGGGGCAATAAGACATCATACAGGAGGGATGATATCACGGTAGTGGGCTGTATAGAAAGTGGCAATGAGTCATCATGCAGGAGGGATGATATCAAGGTAGTGGGCTGTAAAGAAAGGGGCAAGGAGTCATCATACAGGAGAGATGATATCACGGTAGTGGGCTGAATAGAAAGGGGCAATGAGTCATCATACAGGAGGGATGATATCACGGTAGTGGGCTGTATAGAAAGGGGCAATGAGTCATCATACAGGAGGGATGATATCACGGTAGTGGGCTGTATAGAAAGGGGTAATGAGTCATCATACAGGAGGGATGATATCACGGTAGTGGGCTGTATAGAAAGGGGCAATGAGTCATCATACAGGGGGGATGATATCACGGTAGTGGGCTGTATAGAAAGGGGCAATCAGACATCATACAGGAGGGATGATATCACGGTAGTGGGCTGTATAGAAAGGAGCAATGAGTCATCATACAGGAGGGATGATATCACGGTAGTGGGCTGTATAGAAAGGGGCAATGAGTCATCATTCAGGAGGGATGATATCACGGTAGTGGGCTGAATAGAAAGGGGCAATGAGTCATCATGCAGGAGAGATGATTTCACGGTTGTGGGCTGTATAGAAAGGGGCAATGAGTCATCATGCAGGAGGGATGATATCACGGTAGTGGGCTGTATAGAAAGGGGCAATGAGTCATCATACAGGAGGGATGATATCACGGTATTGGGCTGTATAGAAAGAGGCAATGAGTCATCATGCAGGAGGGATGATATCACGGTAGTGGGCTGAATAGAAAGGGGCAATGAGTCATCATGCAGGAGAGATGATATCACGGTCGTGGGCTGTATAGAAAGGGGCAATGAGTCATCATGCAGGAGGAATGATATCACGGTAGTGAGCTGTATAGAAAGAGGCAATGAGTCAACATGCAGGAGGGATGATATCACGGTAGTGGGCTGTATAGGAAGGGGCAATGAGTCATCATACAGGAGGGATGATATCACGGTAGTGGGCTGTATATAAAGGGGCAATAAGACATCATACAGGAGGGATGATATCACGGTAGTGGGCTGTATAGAATGGGGCAATGAGTCATCATGTAGGAGGGATGATATCAAGGTAGTGGACTGTATAGATAGGGGCAATAAGACATCATACAGGAGGGAGGATATCACGGTAGTGGTCTGTATAGAAAGGGGCAATGAGTCATCATACAGGAGGGATGATATCACGGTAGTGGGCGTTATAGAAAGGGGCAATGAGTCATCATGCAGGAGGGATGATATCAAGGTAGTGGGCTGTATAGAAAGGGGCAATGAGTCATCATACTGGAGGGATGATATCACAGTAGTGGGCTGTATAGAAAGGGGCAATGAGTCATCATACAGGAGGGATGATATCACGGTAGTGGGCTGTATAGAAAGGGGCAATGAGTCATCATGCAGGAGGGATGATATCAAGGTAGTGGGCTGTATACAAAGGGGCAATGAGTCATCATACAGGAGGGATGATATCACGGTAGTGAGCTGTATAGAAAGGGGCAATGAGTCATCATACAGGAGGGATGATATCACAGTGGTGGGCTGTATAGAAAGGGGCAATGAGTCATCATGCAGGAGGGATGATATCAAGGTAGTGGGCTGTATAGAAAGGGGTAATGAGTCATCATACAGGAGGGATGATATCACGGTAGTGGGCTGTATAGAAAGGGGCAATGAGTCATCATGCAGGAGGGATGATATCACGGTAGTGGGCTGTATAGAAAGGGGCAATGAGTCATCATGCAGGAGGGATGATATCACGGTAGTGGGCTGTATAGAAAGGGGCAATGAGTCATCATGCACGAGCGATGATATCACGGTAGTGGGCTGTATAGAAAGGGGCAATGAGTCATCATACAGGAGGGATGATATCACGGTAGTGGGCTGTATAGAAAGGGGCAATGAGTCATCATGCAGGAGGGATGATATCACGGTAGTGGGCTGAATAGAAAGGGGCAATGAGTCATCATGCAGGAGAGATGATATCACGGTAGTGTGCTGTATAGAAATGGGCAATGTGTCATCATACAGGAGGGATGATATCACTGAAGTGGGCTGCATAGAAAGGGGCAATGAGTCATCATACAGGAGGGATGATATCACGGTAGTGAGCTGTATAGAAAGGGGCAATGAGTCAACATGCAGGAGGGATGATATCACGGTCCTGGGCTGTATAGAAAGGGGCAATGAGTCATCATACAGGAGGGATGATATCACGGTAGTGGGCTGTAGAGAAAGGGGCAATAAGACATCATACAGGAGGGATGATATCACGGTAGTGGGCTGTATAGAAAGGGGCAATGAGTCATCATGCAGGAGGGATGATATCAAGGTAGTGGGCTGTATAGAAAGTGGCAATGAGTCATCATACAAGAGAGATGATATCACGGTAGTGGGCTGAATAGAAAGGGGCAATGAGTCATCATACAGGAGGGATGATATCACGGTAGCGGGCTGTATAGAAAGGGGCAATGAGTCATCATACAGGGGGGATGATATCACGGTAGTGGGCTGTATAGAAAGGGGCAATCAGACATCATACAGGAGGGATGATATCACGGCAGTGGGCTGTATATAAAGGGGCAATAAGACATCATACAGGAAGGATGATATCACGGTAGTGGGCTGTATAGAATGGGGCAATGAGTCATCATGCAGAAGGGATGATATCAAGGTAGTGGGCTGTATAGATAGGGGCAATGAGTCATCATACAGGAGGGATGATATCATGGTAGTGGGCTGTATAGAAAGGGGCAATGAGTCATCATGCAGGAGGGATGATATCACGGTAGTGTGCTGTATAGAAAAGGGCAATGAGTGATCATACAGGAGGGATGATATCACGGTAGTGGGCTGTATAGAAAGGGGCACAGTGTCATCATACAGGAGGGATGATATCACGGTAGTGGGCTGTATAGAAAGGGGCAATGAGTCATCATGCACGAGCGATGATATCACGGTAGTGGGCTGTATAGAAAGGGGCAATGAGTCATCATACAGGAGGGATGATATCACGGTAGTGGGCTGAATAGAAAGGGGCAATGAGTCATCATACAGGAGGGATGATATCACGGAATTGGGCTGTATAGAAAGGGGCAATGAGTCATTATACAGGAGGGATGATATCACGGTAGTGGGCTGTATAGAAAGGGGCAATGAGTCATCATACAGGAGGGATGATATCACGGTAGTGGGCTGTATAGAAAGGGGCAATAAGACATCATACAGGAGGAATGATATCACGGTAGTGGGCTGTATAGAAAGGGGCAATGAGTCATCATACAGGAGGGATGATATCACGGTAGTGGGCTGTATAGAAAGGGGCAATGAGTCATCATGCAGGAGGGATGATATCACGGTAGTGGGCTGAATAGAAAGGGGCAATGGGTCATCATGCAGGAGAGATGATATCACGGTAGTGTGCTGTATAGAAAGGGGCAATGTGTCATCATACAGGAGGGATGATATCACTGAAGTGGGCTGCATAGAAAGGGGCAATGAGTCATCATACAGGAGGGATGATATCACGGTAGTGAGCTGTATAGAAAGGGGCAATGAGTCAACATGCAGGAGGGATGATATCACGGTCCTGGGCTGTATAGAAAGGGGCAATGAGTCATCATACAGGAGGGATGATATCACGGTAGTGGGCTGTAGAGAGGGGGGCAATAAGACATCATACAGGAGGGATGATATCACGGTAGTGGGCTGTATAGAAAGGGGCAATGAGTCATCATGCAGGAGGGATGATATCAAGGTAGTGGGCTGTATAGAAAGTGGCAATGAGTCATCATACAGGAGAGATGATATCACGGTAGTGGGCTGAATAGAAAGGGGCAATGAGTCATCATACAGGAGGGATGATATCACGGTAGTGGGCTGTATAGAAAGGGGCAATGATTCATCATACAGGAGGGATGATATCACGGTAGTGGGCTGTATAGAAAGGGGCAATGAGTCATCATGCAGGAGGGATGATATCACGGTAGTGGGCTGTATAGAAAGGGGCAATGAGTCATCATACAGGGGGGATGATATCACGGTTGTGGGCTGTATAGAAAGGGGCAATCAGACATCATACAGGAGGGATGATATCACGGTAGTGGCTGTATAGAAAGGAGCAATGAGTCATCATACAGGAGGGATGATATCACGGTAGTGGGCTGTATAGAAAGGGGCAATGAGTCATCATGCAGGAGGGATGATATCACGGTAGTGGGCTGAATAGAAAGGGACAATGAGTCATCATGCAGGAGAGATGATATCACGGTCGTGGGCTGTATGAAAGGGGCAATGAGTCATCATACAGGAGGGATGATATCACGGTAGTGGACTGTATAGAAAGGGGCAATGAGTCATCATGCAGGAGGGATGATATCACGGTAGTGGGCTGAATAGAAAGGGGCAATGAGTCATCATGCAGGAGAGATGATATCACGGTAGTGGGCTGTATAGAAAGGGGCAATGAGTCATCATGCAGGAGGAATGATATTACGGTAGTGGGCTGTATAGAAAGGGGCAATGAGTCATCATACAGGAGGGATGATATCACTGTAGTGGGCTGCATAGAAAGGGGCAATGACTCATCATACAGGAGGGATGATATCACGGTAGTGATCTGTATAGAAAGGGGCAATGAGTCAACATGCAGGAGGGATGATATCACGGTCGTGGGCTGTATAGAAAGGGGCAATGAGTCATCATACAGGAGGGATGATATAACGGTAGTGGGCTGTTGAGAAAGGGGCAATAAGACATCATACAGGAGGGATGATATCACGGTAGTGGGCTGTATAGAAAGGGGCAATGAGTCATCATGCAGGAGGGATGATATCAAGGTAGTGGGCTGTAAAGAAAGGGGCAATGAGTCATCATACAGGAGAGATGATATCACGGTAGTGGGCTGAATAGAAAGGGGCAATGAGTCATCATACAGGAGGGATGATATCACGGTAGTGGGCTGTATAGAAAGGGGCAATGAGTCATCATACAGGAGGGATGATATCACGGTAGTGGGCTGTATAGAAAGGGGTAATGAGTCATCATACAGGAGGGATGATATCACGGTAGTGGGCTGTATAGAAAGGGGCAATGAGTCATCATACAGGGGGGATGATATCACGGTAGTGGGCTGTATAGAAAGGGGCAATCAGACATCATACAGGAGGGATGATATCACGGTAGTGGGCTGTATAGAAAGGAGCAATGAGTCATCATACAGGAGGGATGATATCACGGTAGTGGGCTGTATAGAAAGGGGCAATGAGTCATCATTCAGGAGGGATGATATCACGGTAGTGGGCTGAATAGAAAGGGGCAATGAGTCATCATGCAGGAGAGATGATTTCACGGTTGTGGGCTGTATAGAAAGGGGCAATGAGTCATCATGCAGGAGGGATGATATCACGGTAGTGGGCTGTATAGAAAGGGGCAATGAGTCATCATACAGGAGGGATGATATCACGGTATTGGGCTGTATAGAAAGAGGCAATGAGTCATCATGCAGGAGGGATGATATCACGGTAGTGGGCTGAATAGAAAGGGGCAATGAGTCATCATGCAGGAGAGATGATATCACGGTCGTGGGCTGTATAGAAAGGGGCAATGAGTCATCATGCAGGAGGAATGATATCACGGTAGTGAGCTGTATAGAAAGAGGCAATGAGTCAACATGCAGGAGGGATGATATCACGGTAGTGGGCTGTATAGGAAGGGGCAATGAGTCATCATACAGGAGGGATGATATCACGGTAGTGGGCTGTATATAAAGGGGCAATAAGACATCATACAGGAGGGATGATATCACGGTAGTGGGCTGTATAGAATGGGGCAATGAGTCATCATGTAGGAGGGATGATATCAAGGTAGTGGACTGTATAGATAGGGGCAATAAGACATCATACAGGAGGGAGGATATCACGGTAGTGGTCTGTATAGAAAGGGGCAATGAGTCATCATACAGGAGGGATGATATCACGGTAGTGGGCGTTATAGAAAGGGGCAATGAGTCATCATTCAGGAGGGATGATATCAAGGTAGTGGGCTGTATAGAAAGGGGCAATGAGTCATCATACTGGAGGGATGATATCACAGTAGTGGGCTGTATAGAAAGGGGCAATGAGTCATCATACAGGAGGGATGATATCACGGTAGTGGGCTGTATAGAAAGGGGCAATGAGTCATCATGCAGGAGGGATGATATCAAGGTAGTGGGCTGTATACAAAGGGGCAATGAGTCATCATACAGGAGGGATGATATCACGGTAGTGAGCTGTATAGAAAGGGGCAATGAGTCATCATACAGGAGGGATGATATCACAGTGGTGGGCTGTATAGAAAGGGGCAATGAGTCATCATGCAGGAGGGATGATATCAAGGTAGTGGGCTGTATAGAAAGGGGTAATGAGTCATCATACAGGAGGGATGATATCACGGTAGTGGGCTGTATAGAAAGGGGCAATGAGTCATCATGCAGGAGGGATGATATCACGGTAGTGGGCTGTATAGAAAGGGGCAATGAGTCATCATGCAGGAGGGATGATATCACGGTAGTGGGCTGTATAGAAAGGGGCAATGAGTCATCATGCACGAGCGATGATATCACGGTAGTGGGCTGTATAGAAAGGGGCAATGAGTCATCATACAGGAGGGATGATATCACGGTAGTGGGCTGTATAGAAAGGGGCAATGAGTCATCATGCAGGAGGGATGATATCACGGTAGTGGGCTGAATAGAAAGGGGCAATGAGTCATCATGCAGGAGAGATGATATCACGGTAGTGTGCTGTATAGAAATGGGCAATGTGTCATCATACAGGAGGGATGATATCACTGAAGTGGGCTGCATAGAAAGGGGCAATGAGTCATCATACAGGAGGGATGATATCACGGTAGTGAGCTGTATAGAAAGGGGCAATGAGTCAACATGCAGGAGGGATGATATCACGGTCCTGGGCTGTATAGAAAGGGGCAATGAGTCATCATACAGGAGGGATGATATCACGGTAGTGGGCTGTAGAGAAAGGGGCAATAAGACATCATACAGGAGGGATGATATCACGGTAGTGGGCTGTATAGAAAGGGGCAATGAGTCATCATGCAGGAGGGATGATATCAAGGTAGTGGGCTGTATAGAAAGTGGCAATGAGTCATCATACAAGAGAGATGATATCACGGTAGTGGGCTGAATAGAAAGGGGCAATGAGTCATCATACAGGAGGGATGATATCACGGTAGCGGGCTGTATAGAAAGGGGCAATGAGTCATCATACAGGGGGGATGATATCACGGTAGTGGGCTGTATAGAAAGGGGCAATCAGACATCATACAGGAGGGATGATATCACGGCAGTGGGCTGTATATAAAGGGGCAATAAGACATCATACAGGAAGGATGATATCACGGTAGTGGGCTGTATAGAATGGGGCAATGAGTCATCATGCAGAAGGGATGATATCAAGGTAGTGGGCTGTATAGATAGGGGCAATGAGTCATCATACAGGAGGGATGATATCATGGTAGTGGGCTGTATAGAAAGGGGCAATGAGTCATCATGCAGGAGGGATGATATCACGGTAGTGTGCTGTATAGAAAGGGGCAATGAGTGATCATACAGGAGGGATGATATCACGGTAGTGGGCTGTATAGAAAGGGGCACAGTGTCATCATACAGGAGGGATGATATCACGGTAGTGGGCTGTATAGAAAGGGGCAATGAGTCATCATGCACGAGCGATGATATCACGGTAGTGGGCTGTATAGAAAGGGGCAATGAGTCATCATACAGGAGGGATGATATCACGGTAGTGGGCTGAATAGAAAGGGGCAATGAGTCATCATACAGGAGGGATGATATCACGGAATTGGGCTGTATAGAAAGGGGCAATGAGTCATTATACAGGAGGGATGATATCACGGTAGTGGGCTGTATAGAAAGGGGCAATGAGTCATCATACAGGAGGGATGATATCACGGTAGTGGGCTGTATAGAAAGGGGCAATAAGACATCATACAGGAGGAATGATATCACGGTAGTGGGCTGTATAGAAAGGGGCAATGAGTCATCATACAGGAGGGATGATATCACGGTAGTGGGCTGTATAGAAAGGGGCAATGAGTCATCATGCAGGAGGGATGATATCACGGTAGTGGGCTGAATAGAAAGGGGCAATGGGTCATCATGCAGGAGAGATGATATCACGGTAGTGTGCTGTATAGAAAGGGGCAATGTGTCATCATACAGGAGGGATGATATCACTGAAGTGGGCTGCATAGAAAGGGGCAATGAGTCATCATACAGGAGGGATGATATCACGGTAGTGAGCTGTATAGAAAGGGGCAATGAGTCAACATGCAGGAGGGATGATATCACGGTCCTGGGCTGTATAGAAAGGGGCAATGAGTCATCATACAGGAGGGATGATATCACGGTAGTGGGCTGTAGAGAGGGGGGCAATAAGACATCATACAGGAGGGATGATATCACGGTAGTGGGCTGTATAGAAAGGGGCAATGAGTCATCATGCAGGAGGGATGATATCAAGGTAGTGGGCTGTATAGAAAGTGGCAATGAGTCATCATACAGGAGAGATGATATCACGGTAGTGGGCTGAATAGAAAGGGGCAATGAGTCATCATACAGGAGGGATGATATCACGGTAGTGGGCTGTATAGAAAGGGGCAATGATTCATCATACAGGAGGGATGATATCACGGTAGTGGGCTGTATAGAAAGGGGCAATGAGTCATCATGCAGGAGGGATGATATCACGGTAGTGGGCTGTATAGAAAGGGGCAATGAGTCATCATACAGGGGGGATGATATCACGGTTGTGGGCTGTATAGAAAGGGGCAATCAGACATCATACAGGAGGGATGATATCACGGTAGTGGCTGTATAGAAAGGAGCAATGAGTCATCATACAGGAGGGATGATATCACGGTAGTGGGCTGTATAGAAAGGGGCAATGAGTCATCATGCAGGAGGGATGATATCACGGTAGTGGGCTGAATAGAAAGGGACAATGAGTCATCATGCAGGAGAGATGATATCACGGTCGTGGGCTGTATGAAAGGGGCAATGAGTCATCATACAGGAGGGATGATATCACGGTAGTGGACTGTATAGAAAGGGGCAATGAGTCATCATGCAGGAGGGATGATATCACGGTAGTGGGCTGAATAGAAAGGGGCAATGAGTCATCATGCAGGAGAGATGATATCACGGTAGTGGGCTGTATAGAAAGGGGCAATGAGTCATCATGCAGGAGGAATGATATTACGGTAGTGGGCTGTATAGAAAGGGGCAATGAGTCATCATACAGGAGGGATGATATCACTGTAGTGGGCTGCATAGAAAGGGGCAATGACTCATCATACAGGAGGGATGATATCACGGTAGTGATCTGTATAGAAAGGGGCAATGAGTCAACATGCAGGAGGGATGATATCACGGTCGTGGGCTGTATAGAAAGGGGCAATGAGTCATCATACAGGAGGGATGATATAACGGTAGTGGGCTGTTGAGAAAGGGGCAATAAGACATCATACAGGAGGGATGATATCACGGTAGTGGGCTGTATAGAAAGGGGCAATGAGTCATCATGCAGGAGGGATGATATCAAGGTAGTGGGCTGTAAAGAAAGGGGCAATGAGTCATCATACAGGAGAGATGATATCACGGTAGTGGGCTGAATAGAAAGGGGCAATGAGTCATCATACAGGAGGGATGATATCACGGTAGTGGGCTGTATAGAAAGGGGCAATGAGTCATCATACAGGAGGGATGATATCACGGTAGTGGGCTGTATAGAAAGGGGTAATGAGTCATCATACAGGAGGGATGATATCACGGTAGTGGGCTGTATAGAAAGGGGCAATGAGTCATCATGCAGGGGGGATGATATCACGGTAGTGGGCTGTATAGAAAGGGGCAATCAGAGATCATACAGGAGGGATGATATCACGGTAGTGGGCTGTATAGAAAGGAGCAATGAGTCATCATACAGGAGGGATGATATCACGGTAGTGGGCTGTATAGAAAGGGGCAATGAGTCATCATGCAGGAGGGATGATATCACGGTAGTGGGCTGAATAGAAAGGGGCAATGAGTCATCATGCAGGAGAGATGATTTCACGGTTGTGGGCTGTATAGAAAGGGGCAATGAGTCATCATGCAGGAGGGATGATATCACGGTAGTGGGCTGTATAGAAAGGGGCAATGAGTCATCATACAGGAGGGATGATATCACGGTATTGGGCTGTATAGAAAGAGGCAATGAGTCATCATGCAGGAGGGATGATATCACGGTAGTGGGCTGAATAGAAAGGGGCAATGAGTCATCATGCAGGAGAGATGATATCACGGTCGTGGGCTGTATAGAAAGGGGCAATGAGTCATCATGCAGGAGGAATGATATCACGGTAGTGGGCTGAATAGAAAGGGGCAATGGGTCATCATGCAGGAGAGATGATATCACGGTAGTGGGCTGTATAGAAAGGGGCAATGAGTCATCATACAGGAGGGATGATATCACGGTAGTGGGCTGAATAGAAAGGGGCAATGAGTCATCATGCAGGAGAGATGATATCACGGTAGTGGGCTGTATAGAAAGGGGCAATGAGTCATCATACAGGAGGGATGATATCACGGTAGTGGGCTGTATAGAAAGGGGCAATGATTCATCATACAGGAGGGATGATATCACGGTAGTGGGCTGTATAGAAAGGGGCAATGAGTCATCATGCAGGAGGGATGATATCACGGTAGTGGGCTGTATAGAAAGGGGCAATGAGTCATCATACAGGGGGGATGATATCACGGTTGTGGGCTGTATAGAAAGGGGCAATCAGACATCATACAGGAGGGATGATATCACGGTAGTGGCTGTATAGAAAGGAGCAATGAGTCATCATACAGGAGGGATGATATCACGGTAGTGGGCTGTATAGAAAGGGGCAATGAGTCATCATGCAGGAGGGATGATATCACGGTAGTGGGCTGAATAGAAAGGGACAATGAGTCATCATGCAGGAGAGATGATATCACGGTCGTGGGCTGTATGAAAGGGGCAATGAGTCATCATACAGGAGGGATGATATCACGGTAGTGGACTGTATAGAAAGGGGCAATGAGTCATCATGCAGGAGGGATGATATCACGGTAGTGGGCTGAATAGAAAGGGGCAATGAGTCATCATGCAGGAGAGATGATATCACGGTAGTGGGCTGTATAGAAAGGGGCAATGAGTCATCATGCAGGAGGAATGATATTACGGTAGTGGGCTGTATAGAAAGGGGCAATGAGTCATCATACAGGAGGGATGATATCACTGTAGTGGGCTGCATAGAAAGGGGCAATGACTCATCATACAGGAGGGATGATATCACGGTAGTGAGCTGTATAGAAAGGGGCAATGAGTCAACATGCAGGAGGGATGATATCACGGTCGTGGGCTGTATAGAAAGGGGCAATGAGTCATCATACAGGAGGGATGATATAACGGTAGTGCGCTGTTGAGAAAGGGGCAATAAGACATCATACAGGAGGGATGATATCACGGTAGTGGGCTGTATAGAAAGGGGCAATGAGTCATCATGCAGGAGGGATGATATCAAGGTAGTGGGCTGTAAAGAAAGGGGCAATGAGTCATCATACAGGAGAGATGATATCACGGTAGTGGGCTGAATAGAAAGGGGCAATGAGTCATCATACAGGAGGGATGATATCACGGTAGTGGGCTGTATAGAAAGGGGCAATGAGTCATCATACAGGAGGGATGATATCACGGTAGTGGGCTGTATAGAAAGGGGTAATGAGTCATCATACAGGAGGGATGATATCACGGTAGTGGGCTGTATAGAAAGGGGCAATGAGTCATCATACAGGGGGGATGATATCACGGTAGTGGGCTGTATAGAAAGGGGCAATCAGAGATCATACAGGAGGGATGATATCACGGTAGTGGGCTGTATAGAAAGGAGCAATGAGTCATCATACAGGAGGGATGATATCACGGTAGTGGGCTGTATAGAAAGGGGCAATGAGTCATCATGCAGGAGGGATGATATCACGGTAGTGGGCTGAATAGAAAGGGGCAATGAGTCATCATGCAGGAGAGATGATTTCACGGTTGTGGGCTGTATAGAAAGGGGCAATGAGTCATCATGCAGGAGGGATGATATCACGGTAGTGGGCTGTATAGAAAGGGGCAATGAGTCATCATACAGGAGGGATGATATCACGGTATTGGGCTGTATAGAAAGAGGCAATGAGTCATCATGCAGGAGGGATGATATCACGGTAGTGGGCTGAATAGAAAGGGGCAATGAGTCATCATGCAGGAGAGATGATATCACGGTCGTGGGCTGTATAGAAAGGGGCAATGAGTCATCATGCAGGAGGAATGATATCACGGTAGTGGGCTGAATAGAAAGGGGCAATGAGTCATCATGCAGGAGAGATGATATCACGGTAGTGGGCTGTATAGAAAGGGGCAATGAGTCATCATACAGGAGGGATGATATCACGGTAGTGGGCTGAATAGAAAGGGGCAATGAGTCATCATGCAGGAGAGATGATATCACGGTAGTGGGCTGTATAGAAAGGGGCAATGAGTCATCATGCAGGAGGAATGATATTACGGTAGTGGGCTGTATAGAAAGGGGCAATGAGTCATCATACAGGAGGGATGATATCACTGTAGTGGGCTGCATAGAAAGGGGCAATGACTCATCATACAGGAGGGATGATATCACGGTAGTGAGCTGTATAGAAAGGGGCAATGAGTCAACATGCAGGAGGGATGATATCACGGTCGTGGGCTGTATAGAAAGAGGCAATGAGTCATCATACAGGAGGGATGATATCACGGTAGTGGGCTGTTGAGAAAGGGGCAATAAGACATCATACAGGAGGGATGATATCACGGTAGTGGGCTGTATAGAAAGGGGCAATGAGTCATCATGCAGGAGGGATGATATCAAGGTAGTGGGCTGTAAAGAAAGGGGCAATGAGTCATCATACAGGAGAGATGATATCACGGTAGTGGGCTGAATAGAAAGGGGCAATGAGTCATCATACAGGAGGGATGATATCACGGTAGTGGGCTGTATATAAAGGGGCAATAAGACATCATACAGGAGGGATGATATCACTGTAGTGGGCTGTATAGAATGGGGCAATGAGTCATCATGTAGGAGGGATGATATCAAGGTAGTGGACTGTATAGATAGGGGCAATAAGACATCATACAGGAGGGATGATATCACGGTAGTGGTCTGTATAGAAAGGGGCAATGAGTCATCATACAGGAGGGATGATATCACGGTAGTGGGCGTTATAGAAAGGGGCAATGAGTCATCATGCAGGAGGGATGATATCAAGGTAGTGGGCTGTATAGAAAGGGGCAATGAGTCATCATACTGGAGGGATGATATCACAGTAGTGGGCTGTATAGAAAGGGGCAATGAGTCATCATACAGGAGGGATGATATCACGGTAGTGGGCTGTATAGAAAGGGGCAATGAGTCATCATGCAGGAGGGATGATATCAAGGTAGTGGGCTGTATACAAAGGGGCAATGAGTCATCATACAGGAGGGATGATATCACGGTAGTGAGCTGTATAGAAAGGGGCAATGAGTCATCATACAGGAGGGATGATATCACAGTGGTGGGCTGTATAGAAAGGGGCAATGAGTCATCATGCAGGAGGGATGATATCAAGGTAGTGGGCTGTATAGATAGGGGTAATGAGTCATCATACAGGAGGGATGATATCACGGTAGTGGGCTGTATAGAAAGGGGCAATGAGTCATCATGCAGGAGGGATGATATCACGGTAGTGGGCTGTATAGAAAGGGGCAATGAGTCATCATGCAGGATGGATGATATCACGGTAGTGGGCTGTATAGAAAGGGGCAATGAGTCATCATGCACGAGCGATGATATCACGGTAGTGGGCTGTATAGAAAGGGGCAATGAGTCATCATACAGGAGGGATGATATCACGGTAGTGGGCTGAATAGAAAGGGGCAATGAGTCATCATACAGGAGGGATGATATCACGGAATTGGGCTGTATAGAAAGGGGCAATGAGTCATTATACAGGAGGGATGATATCACGGTAGTGGGCTGTATAGAAAGGGGCAATGAGTCATCATACAGGAGGGATGATATCACGGTAGTGGGCTGTATAGAAAGGGGCAATAAGACATCATACAGGAGGGATGATATCACGGTAGTGGGCTGTATAGAAAGGGGCAATGAGTCATCATACAGGAGGGATGATATCACGGTAGTGGGCTGTATAGAAAGGGGCAATGAGTCATCATGCAGGAGGGATGATATCACGGTAGTGGGCTGAATAGAAAGGGGCAATGAGTCATCATGCAGGAGAGATGATATCACGGTAGTGTGCTGTATAGAAATGGGCAATGTGTCATCATACAGGAGGGATGATATCACTGAAGTGGGCTGCATAGAAAGGGGCAATGAGTCATCATACAGGAGGGATGATATCACGGTAGTGAGCTGTATAGAAAGGGGCAATGAGTCAACATGCAGGAGGGATGATATCACGGTCCTGGGCTGTATAGAAAGGGGCAATGAGTCATCATACAGGAGGGATGATATCACGGTAGTGGGCTGTAGAGAAAGGGGCAATAAGACATCATACAGGAGGGATGATATCACGGTAGTGGGCTGTATAGAAAGGGGCAATGAGTCATCATGCAGGAGGGATGATATCAAGGTAGTGGGCTGTATAGAAAGTGGCAATGAGTCATCATACAAGAGAGATGATATCACGGTAGTGGGCTGAATAGAAAGGGGCAATGAGTCATCATACAGGAGGGATGATATCACGGTAGCGGGCTGTATAGAAAGGGGCAATGAGTCATCATACAGGGGGGATGATATCACCGTAGTGGGCTGTATAGAAAGGGGCAATCAGACATCATACAGGAGGGATGATATCACGGCAGTGGGCTGTATATAAAGGGGCAATAAGACATCATACAGGAAGGATGATATCACGGTAGTGGGCTGTATAGAATGGGGCAATGAGTCATCATGCAGAAGGGATGATATCAAGGTAGTGGGCTGTATAGATAGGGGCAATGAGTCATCATACAGGAGGGATGATATCATGGTAGTGGGCTGTATAGAAAGGGGCAATGAGTCATCATGCAGGAGGGATGATATCACGGTAGTGGGCTGTATAGAAAGGGGCAATGAGTGATCATACAGGAGGGATGATATCACGGTAGTGGGCTGTATAGAAAGGGGCAATAAGTCATCATACTGGAGGGATGATATCACGGTGGTGGGCTGTATAGAAAGGGGCAATGAGTCATCAAGCACGAGGGATGATATCACGGTAGTGGGCTGTATAGAAAGTGGAAATGAGTCATCATTCAGGAGGGACGATATCACGGTAGTGGGCTGTATAGAAAGGGGCACAGTGTCATCATACAGGAGGGATGATATCATGGTAGTGGGCTGTATAGAAAGGGGAAATGAGTCATCATACAGGAGGGATGATATCATGGTAGTGGGCTGTATAGAAAGTGGCAACGAGCCATCATGCAGGAGGGATGATATCACAGTAGTGGGCTGTATAGAAAGGGGCAATAAGTCATCATGCAGGAGGGATGATATCAAGGTAGTGGGCTGTATAGAAAGGGGCAATGAGTCATCATACAGGAAGGATGATATCACGGTAGTGGGCTGTATAGAAAGGTGCAATGAGTCATCATACAGGAGGGATGAAATCACAGTAGTGGGCTGTATAGAAAGGGGCAATAAGTCATCATAAAGGAGGGATGATATCACGGTAGTGGGCTGTATAGAAAGGGGCAATGAGTCATCATACAGGAGGGAAGATATCACGGTAGTGGGCTGTATAGAAAGGGGCAATGAGTCATCATGCAGGAGGGATGATATCACGGTAGTGGGCTGTATAGAAAGAGGCAATGAGTCATCATTCAGGAGGGATGATATCACCGTAGTGGGCTTTATAGAAAGGGGCAATGAGTCATCATACAGGAGGGATGATATCACGGTAGTGAGCTGTATAGAAAGGGGCAGTGAGTCAACATGCAGGAAGGGTGATATCACGGTAGTTGGCTGTATAGAAAGGGGCAATGAGTCATCATACAGGAGGGATGATATCACGGTAGTGGGCTGAATAGAAAGGGGCAATGAGTCATCATGCAGGAGAGATGATTTCACGGTTGTGGGCTGTATAGAAAGGGGCAATGAGTCATCATGCAGGAGGGATGATATCACGGTAGTGGGCTGTATAGAAAGGGGCAATGAGTCATCATACAGGAGGGATGATATCACGGTATTGGGCTGTATAGAAAGAGGCAATGAGTCATCATGCAGGAGGGATGATATCACGGTAGTGGGCTGAATAGAAAGGGGCAATGAGTCATCATGCAGGAGAGATGATATCACGGTCGTGGGCTGTATAGAAAGGGGCAATGAGTCATCATGCAGGAGGAATGATATCACGGTAGTGAGCTGTATAGAAAGAGGCAATGAGTCAACATGCAGGAGGGATGATATCACGGTAGTGGGCTGTATAGGAAGGGGCAATGAGTCATCATACAGGAGGGATGATATCACGGTAGTGGGCTGTATATAAAGGGGCAATAAGACATCATACAGGAGGGATGATATCACGGTAGTGGGCTGTATAGAATGGGGCAATGAGTCATCATGTAGGAGGGATGATATCAAGGTAGTGGACTGTATAGATAGGGGCAATAAGACATCATACAGGAGGGAGGATATCACGGTAGTGGTCTGTATAGAAAGGGGCAATGAGTCATCATACAGGAGGGATGATATCACGGTAGTGGGCGTTATAGAAAGGGGCAATGAGTCATCATGCAGGAGGGATGATATCAAGGTAGTGGGCTGTATAGAAAGGGGCAATGAGTCATCATACTGGAGGGATGATATCACAGTAGTGGGCTGTATAGAAAGGGGCAATGAGTCATCATACAGGAGGGATGATATCACGGTAGTGGGCTGTATAGAAAGGGGCAATGAGTCATCATGCAGGAGGGATGATATCAAGGTAGTGGGCTGTATACAAAGGGGCAATGAGTCATCATACAGGAGGGATGATATCACGGTAGTGAGCTGTATAGAAAGGGGCAATGAGTCATCATACAGGAGGGATGATATCACAGTGGTGGGCTGTATAGAAAGGGGCAATGAGTCATCATGCAGGAGGGATGATATCAAGGTAGTGGGCTGTATAGAAAGGGGTAATGAGTCATCATACAGGAGGGATGATATCACGGTAGTGGGCTGTATAGAAAGGGGCAATGAGTCATCATGCAGGAGGGATGATATCACGGTAGTGGGCTGTATAGAAAGGGGCAATGAGTCATCATGCAGGAGGGATGATATCACGGTAGTGGGCTGTATAGAAAGGGGCAATGAGTCATCATGCACGAGCGATGATATCACGGTAGTGGGCTGTATAGAAAGGGGCAATGAGTCATCATACAGGAGGGATGATATCACGGTAGTGGGCTGTATAGAAAGGGGCAATGAGTCATCATGCAGGAGGGATGATATCACGGTAGTGGGCTGAATAGAAAGGGGCAATGAGTCATCATGCAGGAGAGATGATATCACGGTAGTGTGCTGTATAGAAATGGGCAATGTGTCATCATACAGGAGGGATGATATCACTGAAGTGGGCTGCATAGAAAGGGGCAATGAGTCATCATACAGGAGGGATGATATCACGGTAGTGAGCTGTATAGAAAGGGGCAATGAGTCAACATGCAGGAGGGATGATATCACGGTCCTGGGCTGTATAGAAAGGGGCAATGAGTCATCATACAGGAGGGATGATATCACGGTAGTGGGCTGTAGAGAAAGGGGCAATAAGACATCATACAGGAGGGATGATATCACGGTAGTGGGCTGTATAGAAAGGGGCAATGAGTCATCATGCAGGAGGGATGATATCAAGGTAGTGGGCTGTATAGAAAGTGGCAATGAGTCATCATACAAGAGAGATGATATCACGGTAGTGGGCTGAATAGAAAGGGGCAATGAGTCATCATACAGGAGGGATGATATCACGGTAGCGGGCTGTATAGAAAGGGGCAATGAGTCATCATACAGGGGGGATGATATCACGGTAGTGGGCTGTATAGAAAGGGGCAATCAGACATCATACAGGAGGGATGATATCACGGCAGTGGGCTGTATATAAAGGGGCAATAAGACATCATACAGGAAGGATGATATCACGGTAGTGGGCTGTATAGAATGGGGCAATGAGTCATCATGCAGAAGGGATGATATCAAGGTAGTGGGCTGTATAGATAGGGGCAATGAGTCATCATACAGGAGGGATGATATCATGGTAGTGGGCTGTATAGAAAGGGGCAATGAGTCATCATGCAGGAGGGATGATATCACGGTAGTGTGCTGTATAGAAAGGGGCAATGAGTGATCATACAGGAGGGATGATATCACGGTAGTGGGCTGTATAGAAAGGGGCACAGTGTCATCATACAGGAGGGATGATATCACGGTAGTGGGCTGTATAGAAAGGGGCAATGAGTCATCATGCACGAGCGATGATATCACGGTAGTGGGCTGTATAGAAAGGGGCAATGAGTCATCATACAGGAGGGATGATATCACGGTAGTGGGCTGAATAGAAAGGGGCAATGAGTCATCATACAGGAGGGATGATATCACGGAATTGGGCTGTATAGAAAGGGGCAATGAGTCATTATACAGGAGGGATGATATCACGGTAGTGGGCTGTATAGAAAGGGGCAATGAGTCATCATACAGGAGGGATGATATCACGGTAGTGGGCTGTATAGAAAGGGGCAATAAGACATCATACAGGAGGAATGATATCACGGTAGTGGGCTGTATAGAAAGGGGCAATGAGTCATCATACAGGAGGGATGATATCACGGTAGTGGGCTGTATAGAAAGGGGCAATGAGTCATCATGCAGGAGGGATGATATCACGGTAGTGGGCTGAATAGAAAGGGGCAATGGGTCATCATGCAGGAGAGATGATATCACGGTAGTGTGCTGTATAGAAAGGGGCAATGTGTCATCATACAGGAGGGATGATATCACTGAAGTGGGCTGCATAGAAAGGGGCAATGAGTCATCATACAGGAGGGATGATATCACGGTAGTGAGCTGTATAGAAAGGGGCAATGAGTCAACATGCAGGAGGGATGATATCACGGTCCTGGGCTGTATAGAAAGGGGCAATGAGTCATCATACAGGAGGGATGATATCACGGTAGTGGGCTGTAGAGAGGGGGGCAATAAGACATCATACAGGAGGGATGATATCACGGTAGTGGGCTGTATAGAAAGGGGCAATGAGTCATCATGCAGGAGGGATGATATCAAGGTAGTGGGCTGTATAGAAAGTGGCAATGAGTCATCATACAGGAGAGATGATATCACGGTAGTGGGCTGAATAGAAAGGGGCAATGAGTCATCATACAGGAGGGATGATATCACGGTAGTGGGCTGTATAGAAAGGGGCAATGATTCATCATACAGGAGGGATGATATCACGGTAGTGGGCTGTATAGAAAGGGGCAATGAGTCATCATGCAGGAGGGATGATATCACGGTAGTGGGCTGTATAGAAAGGGGCAATGAGTCATCATACAGGGGGGATGATATCACGGTTGTGGGCTGTATAGAAAGGGGCAATCAGACATCATACAGGAGGGATGATATCACGGTAGTGGCTGTATAGAAAGGAGCAATGAGTCATCATACAGGAGGGATGATATCACGGTAGTGGGCTGTATAGAAAGGGGCAATGAGTCATCATGCAGGAGGGATGATATCACGGTAGTGGGCTGAATAGAAAGGGACAATGAGTCATCATGCAGGAGAGATGATATCACGGTCGTGGGCTGTATGAAAGGGGCAATGAGTCATCATACAGGAGGGATGATATCACGGTAGTGGACTGTATAGAAAGGGGCAATGAGTCATCATGCAGGAGGGATGATATCACGGTAGTGGGCTGAATAGAAAGGGGCAATGAGTCATCATGCAGGAGAGATGATATCACGGTAGTGGGCTGTATAGAAAGGGGCAATGAGTCATCATGCAGGAGGAATGATATTACGGTAGTGGGCTGTATAGAAAGGGGCAATGAGTCATCATACAGGAGGGATGATATCACTGTAGTGGGCTGCATAGAAAGGGGCAATGACTCATCATACAGGAGGGATGATATCACGGTAGTGATCTGTATAGAAAGGGGCAATGAGTCAACATGCAGGAGGGATGATATCACGGTCGTGGGCTGTATAGAAAGGGGCAATGAGTCATCATACAGGAGGGATGATATAACGGTAGTGGGCTGTTGAGAAAGGGGCAATAAGACATCATACAGGAGGGATGATATCACGGTAGTGGGCTGTATAGAAAGGGGCAATGAGTCATCATGCAGGAGGGATGATATCAAGGTAGTGGGCTGTAAAGAAAGGGGCAATGAGTCATCATACAGGAGAGATGATATCACGGTAGTGGGCTGAATAGAAAGGGGCAATGAGTCATCATACAGGAGGGATGATATCACGGTAGTGGGCTGTATAGAAAGGGGCAATGAGTCATCATACAGGAGGGATGATATCACGGTAGTGGGCTGTATAGAAAGGGGTAATGAGTCATCATACAGGAGGGATGATATCACGGTAGTGGGCTGTATAGAAAGGGGCAATGAGTCATCATGCAGGGGGGATGATATCACGGTAGTGGGCTGTATAGAAAGGGGCAATCAGAGATCATACAGGAGGGATGATATCACGGTAGTGGGCTGTATAGAAAGGAGCAATGAGTCATCATACAGGAGGGATGATATCACGGTAGTGGGCTGTATAGAAAGGGGCAATGAGTCATCATGCAGGAGGGATGATATCACGGTAGTGGGCTGAATAGAAAGGGGCAATGAGTCATCATGCAGGAGAGATGATTTCACGGTTGTGGGCTGTATAGAAAGGGGCAATGAGTCATCATGCAGGAGGGATGATATCACGGTAGTGGGCTGTATAGAAAGGGGCAATGAGTCATCATACAGGAGGGATGATATCACGGTATTGGGCTGTATAGAAAGAGGCAATGAGTCATCATGCAGGAGGGATGATATCACGGTAGTGGGCTGAATAGAAAGGGGCAATGAGTCATCATGCAGGAGAGATGATATCACGGTCGTGGGCTGTATAGAAAGGGGCAATGAGTCATCATGCAGGAGGAATGATATCACGGTAGTGGGCTGAATAGAAAGGGGCAATGGGTCATCATGCAGGAGAGATGATATCACGGTAGTGGGCTGTATAGAAAGGGGCAATGAGTCATCATACAGGAGGGATGATATCACGGTAGTGGGCTGAATAGAAAGGGGCAATGAGTCATCATGCAGGAGAGATGATATCACGGTAGTGGGCTGTATAGAAAGGGGCAATGAGTCATCATACAGGAGGGATGATATCACGGTAGTGGGCTGTATAGAAAGGGGCAATGATTCATCATACAGGAGGGATGATATCACGGTAGTGGGCTGTATAGAAAGGGGCAATGAGTCATCATGCAGGAGGGATGATATCACGGTAGTGGGCTGTATAGAAAGGGGCAATGAGTCATCATACAGGGGGGATGATATCACGGTTGTGGGCTGTATAGAAAGGGGCAATCAGACATCATACAGGAGGGATGATATCACGGTAGTGGCTGTATAGAAAGGAGCAATGAGTCATCATACAGGAGGGATGATATCACGGTAGTGGGCTGTATAGAAAGGGGCAATGAGTCATCATGCAGGAGGGATGATATCACGGTAGTGGGCTGAATAGAAAGGGACAATGAGTCATCATGCAGGAGAGATGATATCACGGTCGTGGGCTGTATGAAAGGGGCAATGAGTCATCATACAGGAGGGATGATATCACGGTAGTGGACTGTATAGAAAGGGGCAATGAGTCATCATGCAGGAGGGATGATATCACGGTAGTGGGCTGAATAGAAAGGGGCAATGAGTCATCATGCAGGAGAGATGATATCACGGTAGTGGGCTGTATAGAAAGGGGCAATGAGTCATCATGCAGGAGGAATGATATTACGGTAGTGGGCTGTATAGAAAGGGGCAATGAGTCATCATACAGGAGGGATGATATCACTGTAGTGGGCTGCATAGAAAGGGGCAATGACTCATCATACAGGAGGGATGATATCACGGTAGTGAGCTGTATAGAAAGGGGCAATGAGTCAACATGCAGGAGGGATGATATCACGGTCGTGGGCTGTATAGAAAGGGGCAATGAGTCATCATACAGGAGGGATGATATAACGGTAGTGCGCTGTTGAGAAAGGGGCAATAAGACATCATACAGGAGGGATGATATCACGGTAGTGGGCTGTATAGAAAGGGGCAATGAGTCATCATGCAGGAGGGATGATATCAAGGTAGTGGGCTGTAAAGAAAGGGGCAATGAGTCATCATACAGGAGAGATGATATCACGGTAGTGGGCTGAATAGAAAGGGGCAATGAGTCATCATACAGGAGGGATGATATCACGGTAGTGGGCTGTATAGAAAGGGGCAATGAGTCATCATACAGGAGGGATGATATCACGGTAGTGGGCTGTATAGAAAGGGGTAATGAGTCATCATACAGGAGGGATGATATCACGGTAGTGGGCTGTATAGAAAGGGGCAATGAGTCATCATACAGGGGGGATGATATCACGGTAGTGGGCTGTATAGAAAGGGGCAATCAGAGATCATACAGGAGGGATGATATCACGGTAGTGGGCTGTATAGAAAGGAGCAATGAGTCATCATACAGGAGGGATGATATCACGGTAGTGGGCTGTATAGAAAGGGGCAATGAGTCATCATGCAGGAGGGATGATATCACGGTAGTGGGCTGAATAGAAAGGGGCAATGAGTCATCATGCAGGAGAGATGATTTCACGGTTGTGGGCTGTATAGAAAGGGGCAATGAGTCATCATGCAGGAGGGATGATATCACGGTAGTGGGCTGTATAGAAAGGGGCAATGAGTCATCATACAGGAGGGATGATATCACGGTATTGGGCTGTATAGAAAGAGGCAATGAGTCATCATGCAGGAGGGATGATATCACGGTAGTGGGCTGAATAGAAAGGGGCAATGAGTCATCATGCAGGAGAGATGATATCACGGTCGTGGGCTGTATAGAAAGGGGCAATGAGTCATCATGCAGGAGGAATGATATCACGGTAGTGGGCTGAATAGAAAGGGGCAATGAGTCATCATGCAGGAGAGATGATATCACGGTAGTGGGCTGTATAGAAAGGGGCAATGAGTCATCATACAGGAGGGATGATATCACGGTAGTGGGCTGAATAGAAAGGGGCAATGAGTCATCATGCAGGAGAGATGATATCACGGTAGTGGGCTGTATAGAAAGGGGCAATGAGTCATCATGCAGGAGGAATGATATTACGGTAGTGGGCTGTATAGAAAGGGGCAATGAGTCATCATACAGGAGGGATGATATCACTGTAGTGGGCTGCATAGAAAGGGGCAATGACTCATCATACAGGAGGGATGATATCACGGTAGTGAGCTGTATAGAAAGGGGCAATGAGTCAACATGCAGGAGGGATGATATCACGGTCGTGGGCTGTATAGAAAGAGGCAATGAGTCATCATACAGGAGGGATGATATCACGGTAGTGGGCTGTTGAGAAAGGGGCAATAAGACATCATACAGGAGGGATGATATCACGGTAGTGGGCTGTATAGAAAGGGGCAATGAGTCATCATGCAGGAGGGATGATATCAAGGTAGTGGGCTGTAAAGAAAGGGGCAATGAGTCATCATACAGGAGAGATGATATCACGGTAGTGGGCTGAATAGAAAGGGGCAATGAGTCATCATACAGGAGGGATGATATCACGGTAGTGGGCTGTATATAAAGGGGCAATAAGACATCATACAGGAGGGATGATATCACTGTAGTGGGCTGTATAGAATGGGGCAATGAGTCATCATGTAGGAGGGATGATATCAAGGTAGTGGACTGTATAGATAGGGGCAATAAGACATCATACAGGAGGGATGATATCACGGTAGTGGTCTGTATAGAAAGGGGCAATGAGTCATCATACAGGAGGGATGATATCACGGTAGTGGGCGTTATAGAAAGGGGCAATGAGTCATCATGCAGGAGGGATGATATCAAGGTAGTGGGCTGTATAGAAAGGGGCAATGAGTCATCATACTGGAGGGATGATATCACAGTAGTGGGCTGTATAGAAAGGGGCAATGAGTCATCATACAGGAGGGATGATATCACGGTAGTGGGCTGTATAGAAAGGGGCAATGAGTCATCATGCAGGAGGGATGATATCAAGGTAGTGGGCTGTATACAAAGGGGCAATGAGTCATCATACAGGAGGGATGATATCACGGTAGTGAGCTGTATAGAAAGGGGCAATGAGTCATCATACAGGAGGGATGATATCACAGTGGTGGGCTGTATAGAAAGGGGCAATGAGTCATCATGCAGGAGGGATGATATCAAGGTAATGGGCTGTATAGATAGGGGTAATGAGTCATCATACAGGAGGGATGATATCACGGTAGTGGGCTGTATAGAAAGGGGCAATGAGTCATCATGCAGGAGGGATGATATCACGGTAGTGGGCTGTATAGAAAGGGGCAATGAGTCATCATGCAGGAGGGATGATATCACGGTAGTGGGCTGTATAGAAAGGGGCAATGAGTCATCATGCACGAGCGATGATATCACGGTAGTGGGCTGTATAGAAAGGGGCAATGAGTCATCATACAGGAGGGATGATATCACGGTAGTGGGCTGAATAGAAAGGGGCAATGAGTCATCATACAGGAGGGATGATATCACGGAATTGGGCTGTATAGAAAGGGGCAATGAGTCATTATACAGGAGGGATGATATCACGGTAGTGGGCTGTATAGAAAGGGGCAATGAGTCATCATACAGGAGGGATGATATCACGGTAGTGGGCTGTATAGAAAGGGGCAATAAGACATCATACAGGAGGGATGATATCACGGTAGTGGGCTGTATAGAAAGGGGCAATGAGTCATCATACAGGAGGGATGATATCACGGTAGTGGGCTGTATAGAAAGGGGCAATGAGTCATCATGCAGGAGGGATGATATCACGGTAGTGGGCTGAATAGAAAGGGGCAATGAGTCATCATGCAGGAGAGATGATATCACGGTAGTGTGCTGTATAGAAATGGGCAATGTGTCATCATACAGGAGGGATGATATCACTGAAGTGGGCTGCATAGAAAGGGGCAATGAGTCATCATACAGGAGGGATGATATCACGGTAGTGAGCTGTATAGAAAGGGGCAATGAGTCAACATGCAGGAGGGATGATATCACGGTCCTGGGCTGTATAGAAAGGGGCAATGAGTCATCATACAGGAGGGATGATATCACGGTAGTGGGCTGTAGAGAAAGGGGCAATAAGACATCATACAGGAGGGATGATATCACGGTAGTGGGCTGTATAGAAAGGGGCAATGAGTCATCATGCAGGAGGGATGATATCAAGGTAGTGGGCTGTATAGAAAGTGGCAATGAGTCATCATACAAGAGAGATGATATCACGGTAGTGGGCTGAATAGAAAGGGGCAATGAGTCATCATACAGGAGGGATGATATCACGGTAGCGGGCTGTATAGAAAGGGGCAATGAGTCATCATACAGGGGGGATGATATCACCGTAGTGGGCTGTATAGAAAGGGGCAATCAGACATCATACAGGAGGGATGATATCACGGCAGTGGGCTGTATATAAAGGGGCAATAAGACATCATACAGGAAGGATGATATCACGGTAGTGGGCTGTATAGAATGGGGCAATGAGTCATCATGCAGAAGGGATGATATCAAGGTAGTGGGCTGTATAGATAGGGGCAATGAGTCATCATACAGGAGGGATGATATCATGGTAGTGGGCTGTATAGAAAGGGGCAATGAGTCATCATGCAGGAGGGATGATATCACGGTAGTGGGCTGTATAGAAAGGGGCAATGAGTGATCATACAGGAGGGATGATATCACGGTAGTGGGCTGTATAGAAAGGGGCAATAAGTCATCATACTGGAGGGATGATATCACGGTGGTGGGCTGTATAGAAAGGGGCAATGAGTCATCAAGCACGAGGGATGATATCACGGTAGTGGGCTGTATAGAAAGTGGAAATGAGTCATCATTCAGGAGGGACGATATCACGGTAGTGGGCTGTATAGAAAGGGGCACAGTGTCATCATACAGGAGGGATGATATCATGGTAGTGGGCTGTATAGAAAGGGGAAATGAGTCATCATACAGGAGGGATGATATCATGGTAGTGGGCTGTATAGAAAGTGGCAACGAGCCATCATGCAGGAGGGATGATATCACAGTAGTGGGCTGTATAGAAAGGGGCAATAAGTCATCATGCAGGAGGGATGATATCAAGGTAGTGGGCTGTATAGAAAGGGGCAATGAGTCATCATACAGGAAGGATGATATCACGGTAGTGGGCTGTATAGAAAGGTGCAATGAGTCATCATACAGGAGGGATGAAATCACAGTAGTGGGCTGTATAGAAAGGGGCAATAAGTCATCATAAAGGAGGGATGATATCACGGTAGTGGGCTGTATAGAAAGGGGCAATGAGTCATCATACAGGAGGGAAGATATCACGGTAGTGGGCTGTATAGAAAGGGGCAATGAGTCATCATGCAGGAGGGATGATATCACGGTAGTGGGCTGTATAGAAAGAGGCAATGAGTCATCATTCAGGAGGGATGATATCACCGTAGTGGGCTTTATAGAAAGGGGCAATGAGTCATCATACAGGAGGGATGATATCACGGTAGTGAGCTGTATAGAAAGGGGCAGTGAGTCAACATGCAGGAAGGGTGATATCACGGTAGTTGGCTGTATAGAAAGGGGCAATGAGTCATCATACAGGAGGGATGATATCACGGTAGTGGGCTGTATAGAAAGGGGCAATAAGACATCATACAGGAGGGATGATATCACGGTAGTGAGCTGTATAGAAAGGGGCAATGAGTCAACATGCAGGAGGGATGATATCACGGTAGTGGGCTGTATAGAAAGGGGCAATAACACATCATACAGGAGGGATGATATCACGGTAGTGGGCTGTATAGAATGGGGCAATGTGTCATCATGCAGGTGGGATGATATCACGGTAGTGGGCTGTATAGAAAGGGGCAATGAGTCATCATGCAGGAGGGAGGATATCACAGTGGTGGGCTGTATAGATAGGGGCAATGAGTCATCATGCAGGAGGGATGATATCACGGTGGTGGGCTGTATAGAAAGGGGCATTGAGTCATCATGGAGGAGGGATGATATCACAGTGGTGGGCTGTATAGATAGGGGCAAAGAGTCATCATGCAGGAGGGATGATATCAAGGTAGTGGGCTGTATAGAAAGGGGCAATGAGTCATCATGCAGGAGGGATGATATCACGGTAGTGGGCTGTATAGAAAGAGGCAATGAGTCATCATGCAGGAGGGATGATATCACGGTAGTGGGCTGTATAGAAAGGGGAAATGACTCATCATGCAGGAGAGATGATATCACGGTAGTGGGCTGTATAGAAAGGGTCAATGAGTCATCAAGCAGGAGGGATGATATCACGGTAGTGGGCTGTATAGAAAGGGGCAATGAGTCATCATGCAGGAGGAATGATATCACGGTCGTGGGCTGTATATAAAGGGGCAATGAGTCATCATGCAGGAGGGATGATACCACGGTAGTGGGCTGTATAGAATGGGGCAATGAGTCATCATGCAGGAGGGATGATATCACGGTAGTGGGCTGTATAGAAAGGGGCAATGACTCATCATACAGGAGGGATGATATCACGGTATTGGGCTGTATAGAAAGGGGCAACGAGTCATCATGCAGGAGGGATGATATCACGGTAGTGGGCTGTATAGAAAGGGGAAATGAGTCATAATACAGGATGGATGATATCACGGTAGTGGGCTGTATAGAAAGGGGCAATGGGTCATCATGCAGAATGGTTGATATCACGGTAGTGGGCTGTATAGAAAGGGGCAATGAGTCATCATGCAGGAGGGATGATATCATGGTAGTGGGCTGTATATAAAGGCGCAATGAGTCATCATGCAGGAGGGATGATATCACGGTAGTGGGCTGTATAGAAAGGGGCAATGAGTGATCATGCAGGAGGGATGATATCATAGTAGTGGGCTGTATAGAAAGGGGCAATGAGTCATCATGCAGGAGGGATGATATCACGGTAGTGGGCTGTATAGAAAGGGAAATGAGTCATCATGCAAGAGGGATGATATCACGGTAGTGGGCTGTATAGAAAGGGGCAATGAGTCATCATGCAGGATGGTTGATATCGCGGTAGTGGGCTGTATAGAAAGGGGCAATGAGTCATCATGCACGAGGGATGATTTCACGGTAGTGGGCTGTATAGAAAGGGGCAAAGAGTCATCATGCAGGAGGGATGATATCACTGTAGTGGACTGAATAGAAAGGGGCAATGAGTCATCATACAGGAGGGATGATATCACGGTAGTGGGCTGTATAGAAAGGGGCAATGAGTCATCATGCAGGAGGGATGATATCACGGTAGTGGGCTGTATAGAAAGGGGCAATGAGTCATCATGCAGGAGGGATGATATCACGGTAGTGGGCTGTATATAAAGGGGCAATGAGTCATCATGCAGGATGGATGATATCACGGTAGTGGGCTGTATAGAAAGGGGCAATGAGTCATCATGCAGGAGGGATGATATCACGGTAGTGTGCTGTATAGAAAGGGGCAATGAGTCATCATGCAGGAGGGATGATATCACGGTAGTGGGCTGTATAGAAAGGGGCAATGAGTCATCATGCAGTAGGGATGATATCACGGTAGTGGGCTGTATAGAAAGGGGCAATGAGTCATCATGCAGGAGGGATGATATCACAGTGGTGGGCTGTCTTGATAGGGGCAATGAGTCATCATGCAGGAGGGATGATATCACGGTGGTGGGCTGTATAGAAAGGGGCACTGAGTCATCATGGAGGAGGGATGATATCACAGTGGTGGGCTGTATAGATAGGGGCAATGAGTCATCATACAGGAGGGATGATATGAAGGTAGTGGGCTGTATAGAAAGGGGCAATGAGTCATCATGCAGGAGGGATGATATCACGGTAGTGGGCTGTATAGAAAGAGGCAATGAGTCATCATGCAGGAGGGATGATATCACGGTAGTGGACTGTATAGAAATGGGCAATGAGTCATCATGGAGTAGGTATGATATCACGGTAGTGGGCTGTATAGAAAGGGGCAATGAGTCATCATGCAGGAGGGATGATATCACTGTAGTGGGCTGTATAGAAAGGGGCAATGAGTCATCATACAGGAGGGATGATATCACGGTAGTGAGCTGTATAGATAGGGGCAATGAGTCATCATACAGGAGGATTGATATCACGGTAGTGGGCTGTATAGAATGGGGCAATGAGTCATCATGCAGGAGGGATGATATCACGGTAGTGGGCTGTACAGAAAGGGGCAATGAGTCATCATGCACGAGGGATGATATCACGGTAGTGGGCTGTATAGAAAGGGGCAATGAGTCATCATGCAGGAGGGATGATATCACGGTAGTGGGCTTTATAGAAAGGGGTAATGAGTCATCATGCAGGAGGGATGATATCACGGTAGTGGGCTGTATAGAAAGGGGCAATGAGTCATCATGCAGGAGGGATGATATCACGGTAGTGGGCTGTATAGAAAGGGGCAATGAGTCATCATACAGGAGGGAAGATTGAAAACTTGGCTGACATACTAACAGCAACTTCTCACTGAATGTCACCAAGACCATAGAGCTGATTGTAGACTTTCGGAAAGGAAGACAAGAGGTCATTGGGGGATTAGAGGTGGAGAGTGTGAGAAAATTTAAACTCCTGGAAATCACCATCTCTGAGAAGTTTTCTTGGACCCAACACATGAAAGTCATCGTGAAGAAAGCACGTCAACATCTCTCCTTCCTCAGGGGTTTGCAGAGGTTTGGTATGTCATCAGAAACCTTGGCAAACTTCTACAGATGTGGAGTAGAATGTACGGTGACCAACTTCAACATAGTTTGATATGGGGACACCAATATCTCTGAATGGAAAGACCTGCTAAAGGTAATGGACTCAGCCCAGTATATCACAAGCAAATCCCTCCTCATCAATGAGAGCATGGAACACTGCCGCTGGCAGCTCTCATGGCTGCCATCAGGAAAAAGGTGCCGCAAGACTCGCACCACCAGCTTTCCGGAACAGCTGCTACCCCTCCACCATCAGACTGCTCAATGACAACCTCAGTCAGGAACTCATTTAAGGGCTCTTATTTGCATACTATTTATTTCTGAATTTTTTTTGTATTTCCACAGACAGTTTGTATTTCTTTTCTTTATTTTTATGTGTACCTCTTTGTATACATACATATATATATATATATATATATATATATATATATTTCTTTTTGAGCACAATTTAGTTACTGCTAAGTAAAAAAATTGGGTGCCTGGCCTGCAGGAAAAAAGAATCCCACAGTTGTTCTTATTTTGTACTCTGACTTTACATTTGAACTTTGAGAGGAGAAGAATGAACTTCGTAGCAGCTGTCCAGAGAACGTCACTCTTCTCTGGAAGGGATTATAAATAAACTGGGTAATGTGGATGCATGGTGACCGTCTTAGCACACAGACAGTCATTATCTGACACAGTGATGCAGGGACAAGAGAACACCATTCCTATTCTGGAATTGATAGACATCTTAACGCTGGTCATCTGGACATTGCCACAGGGCAGTAATTAGTGGATCAGGTTATTTTCTTTCATAGACTTAGAAAGATTAGTTTTCCAACCATGCAATCAGGAGCTTGTTTGCTGATAAAAGGGACCAGACTGCAGTGTTGCAGTTGCTTCCAGCTGCTCCAATCAGGAATCGACTGGCATGGGAGGAAGTGAGCATCTCTCTCCAGAAACTAGACTTAGATAACCGGTTTATAAAATCGGTCTCAAACTCTGCAGTCTGCCCAGCCCCTGAAGTGTTCCATCATCTCTGAAGATGACCATGTCTCTTTTCCCACACTGGTTCTGGGGCACTTACTCATTGCTCTGAGATCAGATGATCAGGAAGCTGAAAGAGAAATGGATTTACACCGTGTTCAAAATTGCGAGAAGGGATCCTCTAGTCCAACAGCACCTAAAATGGAGCAGGACATTCAAGTATGGAGAATCCCAAGGCCTTGCAAAAAAAGCCTGAAAAGATATCCACCTAACTTCAGCCATTATGTGGCAGAATTTGCAGTTCCCACTGTGGTCTCATCAACCACCTTGGAGGGATTGGTTCTACCAAAGTTTGCTTTGGTAGAAGCTAATTACACCCTGTAAAGATGACTGCAAATAATGGATGGATATGTCTAATGACTTGTTAAGCTCCACTCCAGAGAGTGGTGCAATTTTCCCTGAAATCACATCTTATGGCCCTCAACTTGATCATCTCTTTTCTGATGGCAGCGGCGAGAACAGAACGTTTGCTGGGTGATGTAGATCCTTGATGATTGCTGCTGCTCTCCGACAGCAGCATTTTCCCCATTTCCAGCATCAGTGAACCTCTGATATTTTCCCCGAGGGATAGCTCTTGAGAGACTTGACAAGTTAAGCTGCAGGGCAAAAATATCACCCTTCAAAATGTACAGACCCATTTACTTACCTAAAAACCATGTGTTCACCCCCTGCAACCTAAAGGTCAGTTCAAACAGGCTTTTATTTTTCATTCACCCATTTTAAATTGCCCTTATACTGTTGACTCAAACAGTCTACAGTATCTTCAAGCGTTGTTCACCTGGTGCAACTGCTCTACTTTTCTCATTTTGAATTATTTTCTTCCAAAAGCTAATCCTTTTGTTTTGCTTCATTTCTCACAACTTTATTTTTTTTAATTTAAGTTTGTTTAGACATACAGCATGGTAACAGGCCCTTTCAGCCCACGAGCCAGTACCACCCAATTACACCCAACTGACCTTCAACCCCCCAGTATGTTTTGAAGGATGGGAGGAAACCAGAACACCTGGAGGAAACCTACGCAGATATGGGGAGAACATACAAACTCCTTACAGAAAGCTCAAGATTTTAACCCCAGACCCAGTCACTGGTGCTGTAATAGTGTTGTGCTAACTGCTACGCTAACCGGGCCGCCCCTCTAGGATAACCGGGCCACCCCTATTTGGAAGGGTTGCAAGGCTACTTTACATTACATCTGTACCCCTTGATTCCCTGCTACAATTGCCCTTTGGAAATTGATCTCTATCAAAGGACAGGTCCTTCCAGTCATCCAACCCAGAGCTTTAACTTTTTATACTATTTAATCTCTCCTCCATCTCCTATATTCCAAATAAAACAATGCTAGTGTGGTGACCAGAACTGTCACTGTGACCTAAATACAGTTTGCACAATTCTAATATTCGTTGCTTTGACCAGTTAACAGTAAGGTTGCACATGGGAAATTCATCTATCTGTCATGTGACCTTCAGGGACCACATCCTGTCACTTTGGGGAGATGGAGAGAGGGAGATACTGGTTCCGCAGGTCCAGTAGCACACCCAGCAGAACGTTCAAGTGTCAAGCTGACAGTAAAAACCTAAAACTCAAGGCAGTGCTGGATTCAAATCGGGTTCCTGGTGCTGCAATAAAACATGCCACCCCAGCCCTGGAAGTTTTCCAAGACAAAAAAAAAGCCCAATTTCACTCTGAACAACCTCTGCACTTGGAAAGGCACATCACTCTATGGATACTCTGCTTTCCAAATGCCTGAGCAAACCTCATGTACATCATCATAGACGCCAGATTTAATGTCATAAACAGTATCATTCATGGTGAAAATATATTTTTATTTTGCAATATCATTGACCTTTCTGTCACAACGCATAAAAAGAAATAGAACTATGCCACATAATTTCTACCCATGTCTATTTTATTAAAAATAATAGATTATTTAAGATGAGCAAAGGGAATTAAACAGAGATTTGAAGGGCAAGACCCACTCTCTTGAGCCCCAACAGGGTTACATGGATCACACTGCAAGAAGAAGCCAGGTACAATTGCAGCATTTGAAATCTTTTGGCCAGGTACATGGATCAAAATGTAGTTAAGGGATGAGATCCTATTACAAGTAAATGAAATTGACACACTTCTTCATCAGTTAGCATGAATGAGTTGGGGCAACTCTATGCTATATAATTTTAGGACTCAAAGAGAACAACTGACGATCAAGTATCAACCATTCTATTTACTGTCGGTGTTCACGGCCATCATCCTGGTTCCTGTATACACTCTGCCCCAGACTAGCTCTAGAGGAGCAGAGCACTGTGACCAGCAGCTATGAGATGGCTCATCCTGATGCCTTCCCCATCATTGGTCAGGCACACAATCCTTTAACTGAATATCTAAAATCTGGAGAGCTCCAAAGTCCGGTAAAGGGGTCTGCGAGAGACCGGCAGCGTGAGTCGGGTGGGCGAGAGGGAGAGACTGGCAGCGCGAGTCGGGCAGTCGGGGTGGGGGGGGGGGAGAGACGGCTGCGTGACTGGAAGGGGGTTGGGGGGGATATGGCAGCACAATTCGGGTGGGCTTTCTGAAATCCAGAAAAATCTGAAATTCGGAACACACTGTCCCCCAAGGGTTCCAGATAAAGGATTGTGTACCTGTAGGGGACTTCAACCAGCCAAGCTGAAAAAAAGACTCTAACAAACTACCATCAACACGTCACATGTGAGACCAGAGGAGCCAACATACTCAACCACTGCTACTCCACCATGAAGAACGCATAGAGCCACACCATGGCCGCACTTCAACAAGTCTGATCCACCTGACTGTACTGCTACTCTTGGTGTACAAGTACAGACTGAGGACTACTGCACTAGGGGTGAAGATGGTGAAAGTACAGTCAAGGGAGATGGAGGAGCACCCTATAGGTCTATTTTGAATCAGTGGTCTGGATTATATTGAAAGACATGTCCTTAAACTTTAAAGAATATCCCATGACTGTCAGTGAATTCATCAAAGACCTGTGTGGATGAGTGTTGCGCAGACTTTGAGTACTCCAACCAGAAACTATGGATGAATCAAAAGATTTGCAACCTGCTGAGGGCGAGATTGAGGGTGTTTAAGACCAGTGGTCCAGATCTGACCTATGGAAGGCCATCTCAGCAGCAGAGGCGATTCTGAGGGAAACTAGGGACAGAGTCTGATACTCGCCAGCTATGGCAAGGATTGCAGGCCATTCCATCTGATGAGGCAAGGCTGAAAACCCGAATGGGTATGATCCTTCACTACCCACTGAACATCTTTTATGCTCACTTTGAAAAGGTGAGCATACACCTGATGGTGTACTTGGTAGGGGACTGAAAATCTGTGCCAACTAACTAGTCAGAGTGTTCACGGACATCTTCAATTTCTCACTGCTGCAGTCGGGGATATCCACCTGCTTAAAAAGGGCACCAAATCCTAGTGGTGTCCAAGAAGAGTAGGGAGAGCTGCTTCAATGTCTATTGTCTCACATCTACTATGATGAAATGCTTTGAGACATTGGCCATGTCCAGAGCTAACTCATACCCAAGTAAAGATCTGGTAGGTAATTTGTCTTCCATCACAATCGCTGCACAACAGGTGCAATATCATTAGCTCCCCACTCAGCTCTGGATTGCCAAGACTACACTAACACGTACATCAGGCTATACTCTTCTTTGACTACAGCTCAGCTTTTAACATTATCATATCCTCAGTATTGGTTAACAAGCACCAAAATCTGGGCCTCTGCACTTCCCTCTGCAAGTGGATGCTTGACTTCATCGATCCAAAACACAGTTGGTACAAATCATAAACATCTCCTTCTCAGTGACAACCAACACAGGCACACCTCAAGGATGTGAGCTTAGCCCGCTACTGTACTCACTCTACATCCATGACTGTGTGGCTAGGCACAAATCAAATGCCACCTACAAATTAGGCCAACATGGTTGGCATCGTGGTCAGCGCACGCCTTTACAGCACCAGCGATTAGGACCAGAGTTCGAATCCCGCGCTATCTGTAAAGAATTGATATGTTCTCCAGTTTCTTCCCACTGCTCAAAACATACTGAGGGTATAGGTTAATTAGGTGTAAATTGGGCGGAATGGACTTGGGATGGGCTGAAATAGCCTGTTACTGTGTTGTATGTCTAGATATAAAAAATTAAATTAAATCTTTTAAAATTTACTGATGACACCACAGTCATTGCAGAGTCACGGCAATGAGGAAGCGTACTGGGGTGAGAAAGATCAGATTGTTGAGTGGTGTCACAACCACCACCTTGCACTCAACATTAGCAAAACCAAGGAACTGATTGTGGACTTCAAGAGGGGAAAATGAGGACCAACCAGTCCTCGTTGAGGGGTCAACAGTGGAAAGAGTTAAGAACTTCAAATTCCTGGATATTATCATCTCTGAAGATCATGGAGCCTCCATGTCAATGCAATCACAATGAAGGCTTGCCAGCGGCTATACTTTGTGTTGAGCCTGAGGTGATTTGGTATGCCACCTAAGACTTGTAAACTTCTACAGGAGATCCTTCTGACTGGTTGCATCACTGTCTGTCACAGGACAGAAAAAGACTGTAGAGAGTAATGAACATAGCCAGTGCCATCATGGGCATCAGTCTTCACTCCATCAAAGACATCTACAAGAAAGCACCCTCAATCCTCAAGGACCCCCACCACCCAGGCCATGCCTCTTCACAACAGGAATAAGGTCCAGGAGGCTGAACAATCCCCTCTGCCATCAGATTTCTGAATGGACAATGGCCCACAGACATGACCTCACCTCTTTTGAATTAATGTATTTATTTTTAAATGTAAGTTATAGCTTTAATACTGCTACAAGACAATGAATTTTGTGACATGCTCATGATAATAAAGTTCAGATTCAAAATTCTAGCTGTCTCTTTGATCACAGGTCTGGGTTAACTTTTATTCAATCTTCGGGATATCAACAATTATATGGGAAATCAGACTGAAGTACTTGACCAAAAAAAATAGTGAAATGAGGAGCTCTGTGTGGTTGTGTGGGTAGAAGTTATTTTACTGGCCAGCTAATTCAAGGCTAATGCTGGAGCTCCCTTTATTCTGCTTGCTGACTGTCCAATTCCACTTTATAGTAAGAGCACAGAAGGACTCACTTCAACCATCATCTTTTTATTTGTAAGTCTTCACTTCGGATTTGATCCCTCTAATAAAGTGCCACCCACGGACATTTCTGTCCAGGTTTTACCGAGCGCTTTATATCCATGTCACAGATTGAGAAAGGATGGCATGGATTTAAAGTAAGAACTCCGACAGTAGCCAAAAAGCGACAGCCCCAGCTGTTACACTGACCTCATTATCTTAATAATCAGCATTGCAAATTTTACATTAATTTGTAAATCCTTCAGGGTTCAGATATATCTCAGACTAACATCTTGATAAGTTCTCAGCTACATTGTGGCTTAAAGAGTCCGTGGTGATCATTACCTTGAGAATAACATGAAGATTGGCAGAATGATTACTTTGGATGGCCATCTTACACTGTGGCGACAGGTTGAGTTTAATCCAGCTAAATGGGAGGTGAATATATTTTGGAACAATAACAGGACCAAGACATATCCTATGAATGGTAGGGTGTTAGGGGGCATTGAGGAACAGGGACTTTGGTCTAAAAGTTCCTCGATCCTTGATGGTAACAACAGGAAGGCATTTGGGATACTCTCCTCCATTTTGAAGAGTATTGAACACAATGGAGTTCTTGACCATGAAGCCTACACCAGATAGGCGTCGTTCATCCAAAGGCTTGCCAGACCAGTAGAGTGTGTAGCCTGCACCGCGTTCTTGGAGGCTGCCTACATCTGCCAGGCGGACTTCAGTGAGAGCGGCTATGTCGATGTCAAGTCTGAGGAGTTCATGTGCGATGAGGGCAGACTGACGTTCAGGTTGGTGGCTGTCAGCCTTGTCTAGCATGGTTCTGATGTTCCAGCATGCTAGCTTGAGTTTGTGAGCATCTTTTAAGGGGGAGGACGTGGAGGGAGAGGATGTGGACATGTCCTCGGGCCTGCGCAAAGAGACTTTTAGGTGGAGTGCAGTGTGCGCAGTACTGGCCCCACCCTTTACACCCATGGTCCGTGTGCCGTGGCCAAGCAAGCTGGAACGTGGCAGCGAGGTCCTTGGGTCATAGGTTTTATATCAGAGTGGCCTTCTCCTATGCAGATTTCTTACCCAGGCTGGAGGGGCCTGCCTCCCCTCCTAGGTCGGACCATACCTGGTTGCAATCCAACCTGTTGGCCTCCGCCTGCTTCTCAGGGCCTCCGCCTGCTTCACTCTGCCGAGGCCGGGGCCGCCGCCTCCCCCTCGCTTTTGCCCGGATCGGGGCCACCGCCGCCTACCCTCTGCTCGGACTGGGACCGGGGCCGCCACTACCTTCCCTGTGCCCGGACCGGGGCCGCCTCCCCCTCGCTTCTGCCCGGACCGGACCGGGTCCTCACCCGGGAAGAGACATATAAAGCAACTGAACAACTGAAAAGTGGCAAAGCAGCAGGTATGGATGGAATCCCCCCCAGAGGTCTGGAAGGCTGGCGGCAAAACTCTGCATGCCAAACTGCATGAGTTTTTCAAGCTCTGCTGGGACCAAGGAAAGCTGCCTCAGGACCTTTGTGATGCCATCATCATCACCCTGTACAAAAACAAAGGCGAGAAATCAGACTGCTCAAACTACAGGGGAATCACGCTGCTCTCCATTGCAGGCAAAATATTCGCTAAGATTCTCCTAAATAAAATAATACCTAGTCTCGCAGAAAATGTTCTCCCAGAATCACAGTGCGGCTTTCGCGCAAACAAAGGAACTACTGACATGGTCTTTGTCCTCAGACAGCTCCAAGAAAAGTGCAGAGAACAAAACAAAGGACTCTACATCACCTTTGTTGACCTCACCAAAGCCTTCGACACCGTGAGTAGGAAAGGGCTTTGGCAAATACTAGAGCACCTCAGATGCCCCCCGAAGTTCCTCAACATGGTTATCCAACTGCATGAAAACCAATAAGGTCGGATCAGATACAGCAATGAGCTCTCTGAACCCTTCTCCATTAACAATGACATGAAGCAAGGCTGCGTTCTCGCACCAACCCTCTTTTCAATCTTCTTCAGCATGATGCTGAAACAAGCCATGAAAGACCTCAACAATGAAGACGCTGTTTACATCCGGTACCGCACAGATGGCAGTCTCTTCAATCTGAGGCACCTGCAAGCTCACACCAAGACACAAGAGCAACTTGTCCGTGAACTACTCTTTGCAGACGATGCCGCTTTAGTTGCCCATTCAGAGCCAGCTCTTCAGCGCTTGACATCCTGTTTTGTGGAAACTGCCAAAATGTTTGGCCTGGAAGTCAGCCTGAAGAAAACTGAGATCCTCCATCAGCCAGCTCCCCACCATGACTACCAGCCCCCCCACATCTCCATCGGGCACACAAAACTCAAAACGGTCAACCAGTTTACCTATCTCGGCTGCACCATTTCATCGGATGCAAGGATCGACAACGAGATAGACAACAGACTCGCCAAGGCAAATAGTGCCTTTGGAAGACTACACAAAAGAGTCTGGAAAAACAACCACCTGAAAAACCTCACAAAGATTAGCGTATACAGAGCTGTTGTCATACCCACACTCCTGTTCGGCTCCGAATCATGGGTCCTCTACCGGCATTACCTACGTCTCCTAGAACGCTTCCACCAGCGTTGTCTCCGCTCCATCCTCAACATCCTCAGCGTGGATTCGATGCTGCCGGCCTCTGTCATCTTGAGTACATCGATGTTGGTGATGAAGATCCAACTGCGCTGGGTAGGTCACGTCTCCAGAATGGAGGACTATCGCCTTCCCAAGATTGTGTTATATGGCAAGCTCTCCACTGGCCACCGTGACAGAGGTGCACCAAAGAAGAGGTACAAGGACAGCCTAAAGAAATCTCTTGGTGTCTGCCACATTGACCACCGCCAGTGGGCTGATATCGCCTCAAACCGTGCATCTTGGCGCCTCACAGTTCGGCGGGCAGCAACCTCCTTTGAAGAAGACCGCAGAGCCCACCTCACTGACAAAAGACAAAGGAGGAAAAATCCAACACCCAACCCCAACCAACCAATTTTCCCTTGCAACCGCTGCAACCGTGTCTGCCTGTCCCGCATTGGACTTGTCAGCCACAAACGAGCCTGCAGCTGATGTGGACATTACCCCTCCATAAATCTTCGTCCGCGAAGCCAAGCCAAAGAAAAGAAAGAAAAGAACACAATCCAGGGAGTTTGTGCTCCAACTTGGAAAAGCCTTGGTCAGACGTCAGCAGTAGGTTGAATTAGTTTGAGCAGCTTTCTATTGGATAGTGCAGACTCAATGGTGACATTAGCCATAATGGCCTATCAGTTTTCCATGATTACCATTTCTAATTTTACCCACTGCATCAACTGTCTCTTGCTACTCCAACTTGCAGTAATATCCCAGTGGCTGCAGGATCCATCACTCAATGTAGGTAGACCTCTCAACAGAACAGAAGCAATCATTCTCAAGCTGAGTAGCAACACCCACTTACTAATGTGTCAAGACCCTGCACCAGTGGAGCACATCTTTTTATGTTCAGAGGACAGATAGTAAAATGCTTCAACAAATGATTGTTCAAATAAAGTGTTTCAAGGAACATCAGAATGTACGAAGAGGAAAAATATGGGGTGACACCAGAACAAAGCCTTCGGTATCTTCCACAAGCCAGAATAATTTCCCTCTAAAGTTTTATGTTAAAACACATATCTCATCGCATTTAAGAAATTTAGTTCCATTTTATGAACAGCTGATTTCTCCCCCTCCCACCCCGACAGGTGAATTGAATTAAGCATTTTTATTCAGAATATCTTGTCAACCATCTATGAAAATTTTTTTAACCTAAAAAAAATCTATGAAGCCATTTACCCATCATATCCATAATTAGCTCCCTCATGAATTTAGTGTTTTAAAACATTTTCTGGAGCTCTTGTGCCTAAAATTAATATAATTTTACCATCTTCACAGCGCTGTGAGTGTGCAGTTAGTGGAAATTTGCAATACTTGAATAAACCAGTCTGGGAATGTGGCTGGTTTTCTGGGAGGCATTTAGTGGGACTTTTTTTTAAGCTTGAAAAAGATCAGAGAAACTGTTTACACTGGATATAATCTGTGAGTAAAATTCACAGAATAATAAAATCATAGAAATGTATGCAGAGAAACAAATGAGAAGAATCTTGTAATATATAACAACAGAACTGCTCAGGAATAGTACCCAGGGCCCATCATTCTGCACTGACCACAGTGCTAATCTAAACTAATTAGATTGTCTATATCACTTCATTTCCTGGTTGTTTATATGCATGTCTCTTAAATGTTGACGAAACACCTGCTTATAATCGCTCCTTGCAGCCAGTTCCAAGTCTCTCCCTATGGGTAATTTTTTTTAAAAATCACAATCACCCCCTCCCCTTTAAACTTTCCCTTCTTCTTAAAGCTATGTTTTCTGGTATTTGACATTTGTATCCTTGGGAAAAAGACTTTAACCAGACACTCTTCTAATGGTTCTCAGTTATATAAACCTATTGGGTCTCCAGCACTCCAGAGAAAAAAAAAATCCCTGACAGCTGCTACTCTCTATTCCAGACAACACCTGGCTGAACCTCTTTTATCAATTTCCCCCCCTGCCCCCTGCCTCTCCCCCAACCCTCTCCAGAGCCTCCACTGTAAAGGAGTGATGAGAAATGCATACTGCTCCAACTGTTGTAGCCTAACCAGTTTTATGTAAAAGCTGCAGTGTGACATCCTGAGTTTTATATTAAGCATGCCAACCAATGAAGTCAAGGATGTATTCCTTCTTTATCACCATAACAACTTGTATTCCCACTTTCAAGGAGCTAGGAATTTGCTCTTCAAGATCTCTCTGTAATCAATGGCCCCAAGTATCCGGCTATTTATTGCAAACTTTCCCCTTTCCTTTGCCCTCCCAAAGTGCAGCATCTCATGTATTGTCTGGATTAGCTATCACTGAATTAATTTCTCTAAGTTAAATTTCATTTGTCCTTTTTCTATCCAACTCTCTAAACCACCTCCTCCTTTCCTCCTCCCCATTAACTTTGTATTCCTTTAAAAAATGTATTATGGTAACCTTTGCACACAATGTCCTGAAATTATAAATCGTCCCTATCATACTCAGTTCCAGGTCTTCAAAGAATTCAAAAAGCTTCTGACCTGTAAATAACAAAAGTGTTGTCTAGATATTGTAAATTTGGTGGATAATTGTTCAAAAGAGGCAAGATTTTGTCAGTAAAAAAAAATCTAAAAAGGATTGGATACCTCAATTTGACCAATGATGGTAATAAATAACTTCAACCAAAGGTTAAAACAAGGAATTATCCAAAATAGGACTAATTAATAAGAATCTGTGGTACCTGTGATAGTACAGACCTATCACCAATCTATATAGTTACAGTATCTAGAGTGTAATGACTGTGCTTACAGCGATTGGCTGAGAGCTTAGCCATGCCTACTGTCTGGGCCTTAAAGGGTTGTGTCCCTAGCCAGGTTGGATCATTCTGGACTGTTCGGCCACCTGTGAAGAGCTCCTGTCTTTTGCTAATAAAAGCCTTGGTTTGGATCAACAAGTCTTTGGTTCTTTTGACAAGCTCTACAGTACCCAAAATGTTTCCTAAATTGAAACCAGATTATCAGTTAATTTGGAGGTCAGAAAAGGTAAAGGTGCTCCAGTATTGAAAGAAGAGAATACTTTTTGGTGGATTTAGTTTCTAAATTAATCCATCTTGAAGCTCCTAAATTTTTCTTATGATGAATCCAAAAGCAATGTATTGTAGCGGCAGCTACACAGCTCCTGCAATAACACACACACAACCAGACGGGTTGAGGTCAGTGAGCTGACTAGTTTATTGCAGGCTGCTGGGCTGCACTTATACTCCCAGCCCGGACCTGGCTGAGAACCACGCTGGAAGACGCTGAAGTCACCCGGGCATCATGTGGTCCCCCAGCTCAGTTTTCTACGCCCCGTGCTGGAAGGAAGGGAAACCCCCAATGGCACCATTTTGCCCGGCTGCCCCACCGCATGGCTTACAAGTGGGGCCGGTTCACCTGCCTCATGGTGAGCTGCTACACAGCCCCCCAGAACCGGCGCCAATGTCCTTTTTCACCAGGCAGCCTCACTTCTTGGGCTGGGAAATAACCACGGGCTCAGTGGGATCGAGGTGCACTGGCTTCAGCCCGTCCATGGTAAACAGCTTCCGCCTGCCGCCAATGTCCAGTGTGAACGTCAAGCTGGAACGCTGTACAACCATGTACAGCCCCTCATATGCTCGCTGCAGAGTTGCCATGGTCAGGATCCACCGAACAAAAATATACTCCGTGGAAAGCAGTTTGCCGGGAACGTGAGACGGACGGGTGCCATGCCTGGGTGGCGATGGGGGTTCGAACATGTCCAAGCATGCCCTGAGGTGAGGAAGTAGTTCGTGCGGTGACCGCTGGGGATAGTGAGGTGCGTTGACGAACTCACCAGGTAGTGCCAGTGGCGCACCATTGACCAGCTCAGCTGATGACACCTGCAGATCTTCCTTGGGAGTGGAGCGGATGCCCAGGAGCACCCAAGGAAGTTTGTCCACCCAGTCAGGACTAGTGAGGTGGGCCATGAGCGCCGACTTAAGGTGACAGTGCAGATGTTCGACCAGTCCATTGACCTGCGAGTGGTCGGCTGTGGTGTGGTGTAGCTGGATTCCCAACCTGTTGGCGAGCTGTGCTCAGAGCGCAGATGTGAACTGGTGGCCCTGAGGTGATCTGGGACGCTGAACCGGGCGACCCAACCATGCAACAGTGCTTGGGAGCAGGAGTTGATGGAGGCGTCTGGCATCGGGATCGCTTCGGGCCAGCGAGTGATGTGGTGCACCACCGTAAACAGATAACAGTTGCCACGGGAAACGGGTAAGGGCCTGACGATGTCCACATGAATGTGGCTGAACCATTCCTGGATGTGCTTGAACTCCTGTACAGGTGCCCTGGTGTGCCTGTGCACCTTGGACATCTGGTAATGGGTGCTTGTTCTGGCCCAGCCCATGATCTGCTTCTTCAGCCCACCCCATGAAGTGTTCTGCCACCATCTGCTACCGTGGACCTGATGGACGGATGTGAAAGGTCGTGGATGTGATGGAAGACCTGCTTGCACCACTGCTGGGGAACCACTGGCCTTGGGGTGCCCAAGGAGATATCGCACAGGATGGAGCCTTCGCTGCTCTGTTGGGAGGTCTCGGAACCACAACCCCGTAATGGCAGTCTTGAAGGCCCTCTTCTCTTCATCAGATTCTTGGTCCTGGGCGAGCTGGTCAGTTGAGGCCGGGCATCAGCATGCAGATGGCCGGTCGTGAGAGTGCATCGGCAATCACATTGTCCTTCCCCGCCTTGAGCCGAATGTCGGTGGTAAACTCTGACATGAAGGAGAGGTGATGCTGCTGGCGGGCCAACCAGGGATCCTTCGCCATCGCGAGCACCTGGGTGAGGGGTTTGTGGTCGGTGAAGATGGTAAAAGTCCTCCCCTCCAAAGAAAAAAGGAAATCAGCATCGCCAGGTACATGCCCATTAACTCTCGGTCAAAGGCACTATACTTGCCTTCCGGCGGGCAGAGCAGGCAGCTGAAGAATGCCAGCTTCCAATGTCCATTCACCTGCTGCTCCAGGACTGCTCCAACAGCTGTGGCAGAGACATCAACAGAGAGTGCCATATGCAGGTCGGTGTGCGGGTAGGTGAGCATGGTGGCCTTCATGAGGGCGTCCTTGGTGGCCTCGAATGCAGCGTAGACTTCCGGGTTCCAAGGGAGTGTCTTGTGTTTGGCCGTGACGAGGGCGAATAGCAGTTGAATGATGCGCGCAGTGCCCGAGATGAAGCAGTTGTAAAAGTTGACCAAACCTGCGAACTCCTGCAGCCCTTTGAGGCTGTCCAGGCGTGGGAACTTCCTGATAGCATTGACCTTGGCAGCGTGGGCGTGGCTCCTTCGCCCATGATGGTATGACCCAGGAACTGCATGGACTCTTTCCCAAACTGGCACTTGGCCAGGTTGATGGTAAGGCCGAAGTCGGCCAGCCGGGAGAAAAGGGCATATAGGTGGGCGTTGTGATGCGCCCGGTCTTTTGTTGGTGGCGAGGATGTCGTCCAAATAAATAAAGACAAAATCCAAGTCCCTGCTCACAGAGTCCATGGGCACTGGAAGGTCTGAGCGGTGTTCTTGAGCCCAAACAGCATGCGCAGGAATTCGAACAAACCAAAGGGGGTGATGATGGCCGTCTTGGGTATGTCCTCAGGTCACCAGGTCAACCTTGGAGAAAACCCTTGCATGTGCAGGTTGGCTGTAAAGTCTTGGATGTGAGGGATGGGGTAACTGTCAGGAACAGTTGTTTCATTGAGCTGTCGATAGTCTCTGCCAGGACGCCAGCTGCCGGAGGCTTTCAGGACCAGGTGGAGCAGCGAGGCCCACGAGCTGTCGGGCCGCCGAATGATCCCCAGCTCCAACAGGTGCAAAAACTCCTCCTTCGCTACCTGGAGCTTGTCAGGCAGGAGCTGGCGTGCCTTGGCATGAACCAGTGGGCCCTGGGTGGGGATGTGGTGGAACACCCTGTGGTGTGGCGAGGCAGCGGAGAACTGTGGCTTGAGGAGTGTCAGGATTTCATCCAGGATTTGCTGGAACTCATCTCTGGGCGTGCTGATCATGGCCATCTGCGGTTGCTCCGAGCAGGAGGCATCAAGACAAACGGCCTAGAAGGTACAAGCGTCCTCCAGGAACCTACCTTGAATGTCCACCTGAAGCCCGTGTGGAAAGAGAAAGTCTGCACCCAGGATGGCATTTGGGAGGGACAAGACTGTGAACCTCCACATGAAATTCCGTTGGCTAATCTGGAAGTGGACTGTCTTGTCTCCATACTTCCGGATTGTTGTTGCGTTGGCCGCACAGAGGTGAAGTCCACGAGGTCGGTTCCTGGACTCGATGGCCATGGTCGGCATGATGCTGATCTGGGCTTCAGTGTCAACGAGGAACCTCCAGCCGCTGACCGAGTCCCGCAGGTAGAGGAGGCTGTGCTGTTGGCCAGCAACCACACCCATTAACAACGGCCAGCCTGGTCATTCCCTGGAATGAGCAGGGCTGACGAAACTTCTGAGCCTTGGCTCCCCAGCACTGATGGTAGAAGCAGAGGCCTGGAGTGGATGCTGTGGCCTTGGTTATGCTCTTGGGGGCCCCTACAGGGACTGGGTGGTCTACCACAGTGCTAGGGACAGGCTTGGCGTGGTCGTGCCTCGTGACCTGCTGGACCACTAAGCCCTCCGGGAATCATGTGAGCCATAGCTCGTGGGCATTCTGGACAACCTTCCTCAGGTCGGTGAAGCTCTCCTGGATTAGCAGCAGCTGGAAGTCCACGGGCATATGGTCGAGGAAGATGCACTCGAAGAGTGGGCAGTTGGAGTGCTCACCCATGAGCGCGAACATCTCGTCCATCTGCTCCATCGGGGACCTGTCCCCCAGGGTGTTGAGATGCAGCATCCGAGGGGCACGCTGGTGTCTGGATAGTCCAAGGGACCCAGTAAGCACTCACTTGATGGTCTCTTATTTGTCCTCGGCGGGTGGGTGCTGAACAAGGTGTAGCATGCGTCTGGCAGTGGCCTGGTCCAGGGCAGCGACCACATGGTAGAACTTGGTCGTGTCATACGAAATCTGATGGAGGTGAAACTGAGCCTCTGCGTGGCCGAACCAGGTCTCCGGCTCCTGAACCCAGAATTCAGGCAGTTTCATGGCTATAGCACTGATCCCAGGCTCACTCATGATGAGTTCAAAGATGTCGGGGTCACCAATTGTAGTGGCAGCTACACTGCTCCTGCAATAACACAGACACAACTAGATGGGTTGAGCTCAGTGAGCAGGCTAGTTTATTGCAGGCTGCTGGGCTGCACTTATACTCACAGCCCGGACCTGGCTGAGAACCGCGCTGGAGGGCGCTGACGTCACCTGGACATCATGTGGTTCCCCAGCGCGGGTTTCTGAGCCCCATGCTGGAAGGAAGGGAAACCCCGAAGGCGTCATTTTGGCCGGCTGCCCCACTGCATGGCTTACAAGTGGGGCCAGTTCTCCTGCCTTGTGGTGAGCAGCCACAGTATCTAATATTAGCTGTCTAATAATAATATAAAGCTAGGAAATTTCAAGTCCTTGCTCTTATTAATATTTTGAAGTAAAACCTTTTTAAGATGGGGCACTTATTTTTCCAATAAAAGAAGATATGATAGAATGCAATGAATCCAAAAAGGATTTGGGAACAAAAGCAGGAACAGCTTGAAGAATATATAAAAATTTAGGAAGGGCATTCACCTTGATAATATTGATTCAACCAATTAATGTCATTGAAAGAGGCAATCTCTGTGTCAAGGACTTTTTAACATCATTCATTAAGGGAAGAAGATTTTCTTTAAACATATCAAATATTTTGGTTATAAAGATGTCTAGATAGTCAAACTGATTTTAGCTATTTTAAAAGGAATAGAGGAATCTAAAGGGCAGGAAGAACTCAAAATGAACAGCTCACTCTTCTGCACATTCAATTTATATCCTGAAAATTGCCCAAATTGATGAAGTTGTGATAAAATAGATGGAATTGATTGATCTGGATTCGATATGTACAAAAAAAATCATCTACAAAAAGAGAAACCTTATGAACACTTCTGCCGATTGCCGAAACGCCACTGCTAGTGGTTCTAAAGTCAAATTAAATAATAATGGCCTTAAAGGATATCCCTATCTGGTGCCACGATACAACTTAAAATGATTGGATTTAATTGAGTTAGCAAAAATTGAAGCTGTAGGAGATAAATATATCAGTTTAATCCAATTTATAATTTGGGGCCAAAAGTTAAATTTCTCTACACATTGAATAATTATTCCCATTCTATTCTATCAAAGGCTTTTTCAGTGTTAAAAGACACTGATTACCTGTATAATTTTTTTATTTGGGTAGCTATAAGTTTCCCTGCCTTTTCTCCATGCAAGTAGAACTTGGATTTATTCTTTAAAAGTTGTGTCTGTATAGGGTAAGTAAGAAGCAAGTCGTATTTTGTTTTAAGTTCGATCCTTCTTTTAAAAAGCTCGGGTTTCAGAGTTAAGGTCAATGAACTTCAGCTAATTGGCCAAATCATCTCTCTCCGAATTAGTATTCTTAACGTTAGCTATAAGTGAAATTATTTGACCTCTTGTATAAGCTTTAAAAAGCATCCCAAATTACTAAAACTGAAACCCCGGTGAGGAGTTTTTACTTAAAAAAAGATGATTTGATCTTTCATGAATTTTTAAAAAATCAGGGTCTGATTAAAAAAAGGGTATTCATCCGCTATTGTTTAGTAATTCTTGGTAAATCTAGGACATTAACACACACCATTGCTGGTGAGTGGTCAGAAATTAATATCCTTTCATAAGAACAAAAGCCAACAGAAGAAATTAATTGTTGGTCGATAAGAAAGTAATCAATACAAAAATATGTATGGTGAACCTGAGAGAAAAAAGAGAATTCTTTCTCATCAGGATGCTTTCTACATTCTTCCAGGCTCTCTGATGCATCATATTCTTAGTATCTGACCAAAAAAATGAATGATCCCCTTTTCTCACATCATGTACCTTGTCATCCAGATGACTCTAGATTGGTTCTTCCACTGTTGTTACATCACTTTATCTAGTAAATTTGGCTTTTCCCCCATTCAGAACCTTTATTCCAATTTTATCTGATGGTTTCTTACCGTAGTTTTGCTAAATCTGACTATGATAAGAAGCATGAAAGTGCACTGCACTCTTACCAGCCAGCCTCTTGTGTAATTTGTGATGGGCTTGCTGCAAACCAAGTAACAGATGTCTGACATGCTATTCAGGAATTACAACCCCTTTGAACCATCCCATTTAATATTTTGACTAACTCCAGTATTATTACCATCCTTATGTTTTGGAATAAGTCAAAATTTGACTATAAGTTTCCTCTTCAATTTCTCTTAGACGTTCTGAAAGTCTATTTTAACAATGTGATTGTCCCTTTGCTCTTTGCTTTGGTCTCTTTTGATGACCCTTAATTTTTTTTAAAAATTTAGATATACTGCATGGTAACAGGCCATTTCAGCCCATGAACCCGTGCTGCTCAATTACACCTGATTAACCTACAACCCCTACCCTGGTACGTTTTGAACGTTGGGAAGAAAGCAGAGCCCCTTGGAGGAAACTCACGCAAACACAGGGAGGACGTACAAACTGCTTACAGTGCGGGACTCGAACCCTGATTACTGGCGCTGTATCCGCGTTGAACTAACCGCTATGCTAACCGTGCCATGACACTTCAACATCAATCTATTTTCACCAATGTTGTCCATTTCTTCTTTGATAACACCACCCCCAATGCTATTTTATCTGAAATTCAAGTACAATCCTCCCCTTTTTTACTTATGTAATGGGTCCATTTGCATTTTTCATTGTACTGACATAAATTTTAAAGAAATAAGGGGAAAAATACCACAAAATGTTAGTTTCAAAGCTATATTTAATTTGCAAGTGAGCTCATTGTAAAGAATGAAAATCACTTTCTTTCATGTATAAAGACTGCCTTGGAATGTGAACAAAATTTTGCTCCCATAACTCATTAGCATCAATTTCTGTAATTAAGTACTTGGCAACCGTAGCTAATCCTGTTGCTGTGGTAGAATCGGAAAACAACATGCCTAAGCAACAAACCTCAAATTGCTCAACTTCTTCAGTGAACATATTCGTGCAGGACAGGAGTAACTTTTGGAAACTTCTCCAGGCCAACTACAATATCCAAAGATCGAGTTTTATTTGAAAGGCAGCATGCACACTATTAATGTGTGGAGATTTTTAGCCAGCGGATAATGTGTGTGCTAGTGCTATCTTCTTGGAATAGAAGCACACTACATTAGTAGATTCAGAGAAAACAAAGTCTATCCCCAAACGTAAACTGTATTAATCCACTCAAAATGGATTTAAAAATTAAGGGTCATCAAAAGAGACCAAAACAAAGAGCAAAGGGACAATCACATTGTTAAAATAGACTTTCAGAACGTCCAAGAGAAATTGAAGAGGAAACTTATAGTCAAATTTTTGACTTGCTCCAAAACATAAGGATGGTAATAATACTGGAGTTAGTCAAAATATTAAATGGGATGGTTCAAAGGGGTTGTAATTCCTGAATAGCATGTCAGACATCTGTTACTTGGTTTGCAGCAAGCCCATCACAAATTACACAAGAGGCTGGCTGGTAAGAGTGCAGTGCACTTTCATGCTTCTTATCATAGTCAAATTTAGCAAAACTATGGTAAGAAACCCAAGGCACTATTGGAGCTGGTAACACTGCTATGTTCTACATGCCTGTTAAAAAAAAATCCTCCAAATAGGGAGATGTTAAAGATAGGAAAACAGAACATTATTATTCTGAAGATAGCTTCAAAGCAGTGAGATCAGAGGCAAAATCCCAAAACAATCAATGCATCAGATGCTCTGATTTCTACTTGATTGAGGCAATAGATTTTGACTTCAAGTTCCAGTTTATTTGTCATTTTATGGTACCAGAACAACCGGATGAAACATTGTTCTCCAGACCATGGAGTAGAACAGATACAACACATATACAGACAAATTATACATATACGCACTGCAGATATATTAAATGAATATTGTTAATAAATAGTGGAGTCAAAGAGAGCTTTTTTAAGCAGTCATTCAGCATTCTCACAGCCCGATGGTTCTGGCTCTGATACTCATGTATCTTTTTCCCCAACAGGAGTAGCTGAAAGATGCTGTATGTAGTGTGCTAGTGGTCCTCTCTGGCTTCCAAGCCCTCGTTAAACAAATATCCCAGTAAATCCCATCATACTCTGTGATGTCTCCATCAGCTCGCAGCACCCGGTTGTCCCACCACAGTGGAGGTCGAGGATTTTCAACAGTCCATGACCTAGCCCACCCCTCGATGAAGACATCGGTGTGAATGGTGGCAAAGTGGTTTCTGTGGCACGGTCTCAAAAAGGAGATGGCGAGGAACTGCACCAGGTGTCAGGCCTCCAAGGTCCACCAACATATGCAGGCCCCAATCCAGCATTTCGACCCGGTGGTGCGGAGATTTCAGCACATCCACGTTGACGTTGTAGGCTTCCTGCCTGTGTCCAGAGAGGTGCGCTACTTTCTCACAATAGTCGACTGAACACGAGATGGCCGGAAGCTGTTCCCATCAAAGAGGTTTCCGCAGAGACCTGCGCCAGGAACCTAGTCAGTCATTGGATCGCTAGGTTTGGAGTCCCAGAGCACATCACCAATGACAGAGGAGCCTAGTTCACCTCTGCACTCTGGGCCGGCGATCCTCCTTTGGGTTAAACTCCACCACACCACAGCCTACCACTTGCAAGCAAATGGTTTGGTGGAGGAGTTTCATCGTCATATGAAATATGCCCTCATGGCTCGCCTCACCAGTCCAGGCTGGGCAGACGAACTGCCCTGGGTCCTCCTCAGCATCAGAATAGTACCCAAGGAGGACCTACAGGCATTTTCTGCAGAACTGATCTACAGCGCGACGCTCTCACTGCCCGGTGAGTTCTTTGGCCCAGAGTCCGCCACATCTGAGCACACGAACCTTTTGGCGGATCTCCGTAAAAAGCTATCCTCGCTAGACCCCCCACCACCACCAGTATCACGGCGCCTGGCCGACACATCATCCTACAGAGCTGGACTCGGCAGAATTCGTATTTGTTCGGTGCAGCCCACAAACGGCACCTTTCCGATGCCCATACGAGGGTCCATACAAGGTCCTCCAGCATTCCGGCAGGACTTTCACTTTGGACATAAGGTGGTAAAAACAAATTTTTCACGTTGGACCATTTGAAGGCAGCACACTTTGACCTATCACAGCCGGTGCAGACAGCCATGCCCAAATGCGAGGGCTGCCCACCCAAGCGGCGGGATGCATAGCCAGTTCTGGGGGGATGGTTATGTGGCAGCACACTCCCTCATGGTGAACCAGCCCCACGTTAAAGCCACATGGTGGGGCAGCCATGGGAAGATAGCGCTGTCAGAATTTTCTCCCTGCCTCAAGTCTCAAGGCGTGTGCCTGGGGCAGTGATTATGATGTCACCACCCACATGGTGACTGAGCTCACGCTGCCCTTAAAGGGGCGCACGCTGAAATGAATTAAACAGCAGTTAATGACATTCAACATGGTGGTTGTGTTTTTCTTGGCTGTAGCCAACTCTACAAGAAAAAAATATTTATGAAGTGCACAAGTAAGAGTCCTTAAATGAGTCTCTGATTGAGTTTGTTGTTAAGTCTGATGGTGGAGGAGGAGCAGCTGTTTCTGCACCTGGTGGTGCGAGTCTTGTGGTACCCATACCCCTTTTCTGATGGCAGCTATGAGAAAAGAGCATGTGCTGGGTGGTGGAGATCCTTGATGATTGCTGCTGCTCTCCAACAGCATTGTTCTCTCTAGATGTTCTCGATAGTGGGGAGAGTTTTGCCTGTGATGTCCTGGGCTGTGTCCACTACCTTTTGTAGTGCTTCCTGATCAGGAGTATCGGGGTCCCCATATCAGACCATGATGCAGTTGGTCAGCACACTTTCCACCACACATTTGTAGAAATTCACCAGGGTTTCTGATCTCATATCAAACCTCCGCAAAATCCTGAGCAAGTAGAGATGTCGACGTGCTTTCTTGGTGATGCCATTAATGTGTTGGGTCCAGGAAAGATTCTCTGAGATGGTGACTCCCAAGAACTTAAAGTTGCTCACCCTCTCCACCTCTAATCCCCCAGTGATCACTGGATCGTACATCCCTGGTTATCCTTTCCTGAAGCTAACAATCAGCTCCATGGTTGTAGTGACATTGAGTGAAAGTTTGTTGTTGGTGGACCATTCAGCCAAGTTTTCATTCTCTCTCCTTTTTATGCAACCCACTATCGTGGTATCATCAACGAATTTGTAGATTGAATTGTTGCCATACTGAGCTACAGTCAGAAGTGTATAGGAAGTCCTATAGAATCTCAAAGCTATTTTTACTGAATATACTGGTTCCGTCACTGGTTGGTCCCTCTACCTAAAAAAATGCCAGTAAAGGAGACGATTGGTGGTGAACTACCAGACAACAACCTCCTATGTCTGTGAGCTGGCCCTTTTGTGAAGGCAAACAGCACATTAGCAACCCTTTTACTGAGAAGGAGAGATGGGAGTTCACAAATAAATAATCACTAAATAAATACACAGACATACATAAGCAAACCTTGTTTTGTCAACAACGGAATGGTGATTATACGTGGCTATTACCAAGAGTTTAAAATCATCCTGTGAGTAGAATCAGATCAGAATTTATAGTCATGAACATGTCACAAAATTGCTGTTTTGCATCAGAATCACTGTCCAAATAATTACTATAAATTACATTTAAAAATAAATTAACAGTGGAAATAAAATAGGAGAAAATGAGTTTGTGTCTGTGCTTTATTGCCCATTCAGAAATCTGATGGCAGAGGGGGAAGAAGTTGTCCTTGTGCCATTGGGTATTCATCATCAAGCTTGTGGTGATACCCCACTGTATACTGTTAATTGGTTACTGGCACTTCATATGTAGCACTGGGCCACCTTCCCTCAGTGACTCCACCCCCTGGAATCCCTAATAAAGGCAGTTAAGCCAAGTCTCCCCCTCAGTACAAGTGCTGGGATCAGGCCAGAACAGGAGCATGGTGCAAGTCTTATGGTATTCAAAGCCCATCATTCAGCAACTCCAGCCCTTTGATGTTATTGATAGTGTATCAGAACTCCTGTACCTCTTTCCTGATGGTGGCAGAGTGAAGAGGGCTTGGTATGGTTGGTGGGGGTCCTTGCTCAAGGTGGTATGTGGGTGGAAAGAAAAAGTTAGAAAACCATTGTTTTAATCATCCCTAATTGACTCGTTATGTGCACAGTTTCATAACTCCAAAGGAAATGGGCCAATGATAATTTTTCTCAAGCAAAATATTTCAGTAACAATTGGGCCCAGAGCAGTGATTCTCAGCCTTCCCTTCCCACTCACAGAGCACCGATGGCATAGGGATTATTAAAGTGGTATGCGAGTGGAGAGAAAAAGGTTGAGAACTACGGTTTTAAAACCTTCCCATCCGAACCAGGCTAAATATCATTTAAGTATTGTAATTGTACCTGGTTCTGCCATTGCCTCTGGTAGCACATTGCACATAACCACTACCCAATGAAAAAACTAACAAAAGATTCCCTTTATATATTTTCTTTTAAAAAAAATAATATTTTCCAAACAAAAAAACTTTTACAAAATCCATAATATAAAAATTAAAACTACAACTATCCCACCCCTCCCCCTCCCTCAACAGACCCCACGAGGGAAGCATTAAAGAAAATATTTATCACAGTTTAAGATATTACTAAATTCATACATTTCAAATAAGGCGACCACATCTTAACAAAAAAATCATAATTATCATGCAAATTATATGTTATTTTTTCCATATAAATACAAAACCTCAACTTATTATGCCAACGATTTACATTTATCTCAACTTCGTCTTTCCAAGAAGTCGCAACACATTTACACACTACCACCAATGCTAAATGCAAAAATGCTGTCTGAAACTTATCTAACCCCAAGTCCATAAATGGAACAATATAACCCAGCAAAAAAATGTTGGGATCTAATAAAAATTGAATTTTAAACAAATATTGAAGAAATTCCCTGATTTTATATCAAAATGATTGAACTTTATCACAAAGCTAAACAGAATGTAAAAAAGTTCCAACACATAATCCACATCTAAATCACAACTCTGAATTAATAAATCCATATTTTCTCAATTTCTCAGGGGGTAAATATAACTGATGCAAAAAATTATAATTAATCATACTGTATCTTACATTAAACAATTTATTCACATCCTCAAAACATCATTTCCCAGTCGGCCTGATCGATATCACAAGTTAAATCATTTTCCCATTTAATCCTGGATTTATCTAAATTTATTTTATCCATAGTGTCTTGTAACAATGCACAAGTCTCTGAAATAAAACTTTTTTCTGAAAAATTAGAAATCAAACTCAAATTTCGTTAACTTGGGAATTTTCATTTCCCTTCCAAAATTTCATTAACACTCTAATTTGATAATAAACAAACAAAGAATTCCCTGAAATTCCAAATTTCTCTCTAAGTTGGTTAAATGATAAAAAATTACCCTCTTCAAAACAACCCTCTAATAACTTTATTCCTTTAATCTGCCAATTTCTTAAAAATCTATTATTCCATGAAAAAGGAATTAATTTATTTTGGTATATTGGAGCCTGAATCGATATTTTAACTTTTGAGCCCATTAATAAATTCCTTTTAGTCCAAATCCCTAATAAATGTTTCAAAACTGGTACATTATATCTTTGTAGTAAAACAGAATTCCATTTAAATACAAATTGATGCGGACAGGGTTCCAGTATACCATCCATTTCTACCTTGGCCCAATTAGAGGGACACGAAACACCTAACATACAATTAATAAATCTCAATTGAGCTGCTTCATAATAATTTTGAAAATGGGGTAATTGCAAACCTCCCAGAGCATACTTCCAAGTCTATTTATGCATTGCTACTCTTGCTAGTTTTCCTTTCCATAAAAATTCTCAGACAACTTTATTTAAGTCTTGAAAAAAAGATTTTGTTAGAAAACAAGGAATCGATTGAAAAAGATATTGGATTCGTGGAAAGATATTCATCTTATACAGTTTACTCGACCTATTAATGACAAAGATAAATCCTTCCATTTAATCAAATCAGCTTTGATCTTTCTCATTAACGGTACGTAATTTAAATTATACAATGATTGAATATTTACATCAATCATTATCACTAAATATTTAATTTTATCAGTCTAATGAAGTTTAGTAATTTGTCTACACTGGTCATAATTTCCTTCAGAAATTGGTAATATTTCACTTTTATCCTGATAATTTACCATATTGTTCTAAACATTCTTGCAAGTAAATTAAAAATCATTCTGGATTAGTTAAATATATCAAGACATCATTCACAAATAAATTAATCTTATATTCCTCATCTGTTAACTTTATACCTCTAATATTTGCATTCTGTCTAATAGCCTGAGCTAATGGTTCGATGACAAATGCAAATAGGGTTGGCGACAGAGGACAACCTTGATGAGTTGAACACAATAATTTAAATAAAGAGGTTTGACCATTTTCCACCACCTTAGCTACAGGATTATTATATAATGCCTTCACCAAACCAATAAAAAAGGGTCCAAACTTATATTTCTCTAACACTTTAAATAAAAAATTCCATTCGACCCTATCAAAAGCTTTTTCAGCATCTAATGCAACTACCATTAGTAGGTTAGGTTGCTGTCATGAAGCGTTGATCGATGAAATCACTCCAAGAATATTATCAGAAGCATACCTATTTTTAATAAAAACCAGCCTGATCAGCATGCACCAATTATGGTAAATACTTAGCAAGTCTATTGGCCAATAATTTCACTAATATTTTATAATCCACATTCAGTAAAGAAATTGGTTGATATGAAGCTACTTTCAAAGGGTCTCTATCTTTTTTTGGTATAACTGTTATTATTGCACTTAAACACGATTCTGGTAAGGCTTGTTCTTGGGTTACGTGATGAAGAACGTCCATAAATAGAGGACAGATCATCATAAAAAGCTTTATAGAATTCAACAGTGAACCCATCATCTCCTGGAGATTTTCTATTAGACATTTATTGAATAACATCCTTTATTTCTAAATCTGTAAAAGGAGAATCTAATTTCCTCACATCATCTTCCCCTAATATTGACAAATTTAATTCTGACAAAAAAAGATTCAATAGAACCATCTTCTCGAACTCATTTCTGATTAAATGATAAAAATTGGTCATTGATTTCCTGAGGTTTAAAAGTAACTGAATTATCTTTCCTCACAGCATTAATAGTTCTTGATGCTTGTTCTGTTTTCAATTGCCAGACCAAAGCTTTATGGGCTCTGTCCCCTAACTCGTAATAACATGGTTTAGATCTTTAAAACAAACATTCAGATTGGTATGTTTGTAATGTATTATTTCGTAACTTCAATTTTGTCAAAACTGCCTTATTATTCCTCTGAAATTCTTTTTCCAAATCATCTATCCATTTTTCCAATGACCGAGTCTCTGCCAAAAATTTATTCTTTTCCTTTGATGCATAACTAATAATTTGACCACGTAAAAACACCTTCAAAGCATTCCATACAAAAGTACTCTGAACTGTATTCATATTCAAAGCTAAAAAAAAAGAAACAATCTGATCCTTAATAAATTTTACAAATTCCGGTTTTTTCAATAACATTACATTAAACCTCCAATGAAAGGTTGATTGAATAACTTCCGGTCCACCACAAGAAATGAGTAGCAATGAATGATCATCAATGAAACTATTTGAACCGCTGCTTTTGATTTTTTCATGATTTGTGGTTCTAATACACAATTAAAATCTCCCTCAATCAAAATATCTTCTTTAGCTTGACTTAAAGTTAAAAAAGCTTCAGACATAAATTGTTCATCATCGACATTAGGTGCGTACACATTCAACAAAGACTATAACTCAGCAAAGAGTTTACAATTAATCATTAAAATTCAGCCAGCTGATTCCACCAAAGATTCAAGTTCGAATGGTATTTTTTATGAATCAAGATCACCAATCCACTTGCTTTCAAATTCAGATGAAAATACATGACCGACCCAATCCCTCTTCAATTTCAAATGTTCTCTTTCAGTTAAATGAGTTTCCTGCAAATAAGCAATATCAACTTTCATCTTTTTTATAGAGACTAAAACACATTTAATCGGGTTATTTAAACCATGCACATTAAATGTTGCAAAATTGAAATTAGACATTGTTATCAGAATAAAAACAGAATGAAAACCCCTCTTTCTATTCCTTCTGTTCACAAAAAAAACCTTCTCTAGTAACAAAATTTAAAGCTTCCCTTGCTAAGTAATCTAAATTAAGCAATCACTAAACCCCTCTCTAAATAAAAGAAAACCTACACTAATAAAAAGGTATTTTTTTAATAAAGGGAAACCTCCCCACTTAACTGGGTGTGGAAAGAAATAAAATCCCTCCCACAGGTGGCAGATGACTTCCAAAAGCTTCAGCGACCTCCATCTCCCCAACCAGATTTAAAATTATGTCTAAATCAGCTCACAGCCCCAATAAATTCAATCCCAAAGCTTGTTCCGGATCATCAATATCAATCAAGCTCTTTGACATATTTGTTTTCCCGTTTCCATTTCCATTCTTCTTATCAGATATCTTCCTCTTAGGTGAAGAGTGCCTTTCAGGAGCCCTGTCTGACAAAGAATTGACAAAAGTTAAAGTGTCATGATCACTCTCAAAAAACTGTGATTGGAAATTAGCATAAAAGATCTTCAAAACTGCAGGGTATCTAAAAGAAAATTTATAATCCTTCCTCCAAAACACCTCTTTAGCAGAATTAAATTCTTTACGTCTTTTAATAATTTCTTGACTTAGATCTGGATAGAAAAAAACCTAATTTCCTTGTACCATCAACGGAGATTGATATCCACATGCATTTTGAACTGCCACTCTCAAAATAGTTTCCCTATCTTGATAACATAGACAATTAATCAAAACAGCTTGTGGAGGGTGACCTGGATATGGTTTACTTCATAAGGCTCTATGTGCTCTATCTAATTCCAAACCTTCTGGAAAAAATTCCAATCCCAGTGCTTCAGGGATCCACTTTTTAAAATATTTTATTAGATCCAAACCCTCAATTCCTTCAGGAATTCCCACTATTTTAACATTATTCTGACAGTTTTGATTTTCCAAAGAGTCTATTTTCTTCAATAAATCCTTCTTCTGAATTTCCCATCCGACAAAAGAATCTTCCACTTTTTCTTTATTATGATCCACTTGTTCTTTACAAACTTGAAAGGCACCTTCCATCTTCTTAAAATTGTCGTGAACTGTGTCCACCATATTCAAACATCAGCTTTAACAACAGAAATATCTTTCTTAACAGAAGAAACTTCACAAATATTATTCATTTTTTCAGTCATATTCATAAATCCATGATCAATCTGAGTAGACATTTGTGTTGCCATATTACCCATTTGATGAGCTATAGATTCCAAAATTGTAAAAACAGCATCAATGACTCTTCCTCTATTTCTTCAGTTTGATATAAAGCTTTTTCTTGTTGTTCCTTTAATTCTGGTGTTTTCATTACTTTGCTTCTGGTCTGCACACCTGCACACCCAGACTCAACATGGTCGGGGTCACTGCCGGCCGACTTCGCTGACAGCCCAAACCCTATCCAGAAGATCATGTACTCACGACACACTGCGCATGCCCGGCAGCGCCAGGGCCTGCAGCGGTATTACGCGTCGGGCCTGACACTCTTAACTCCGGCACTTCTACAGCACACCTGACATCACAGGCACACTGATCAAGCTAATAAGAGAAAAATGGAAGCCCGGCACCCTCTTGCGAGGGCACTGGGATAATACTTAAACAAGCTGGAGTGCGTTGCTGCTGTCCAATCGATTCCGTGGATTCCACTTGGTAAGTAGGCCTCATTTCTTCTGTACTTTTAAAAGGAAGTTTCTTCTGAATCTGTGCTTTCCACTTTGTATTAGCAGTCATTATAGTCTTTTAATATTCAGACAATTTCAGAGCAAACTTTCAAGACTTTTTAAGTATTTTAATTTGGGTATTTATTAGTCCAACTTGGGGAAGACGGAATTACACTTCTTCCTTCGCCATCAGGCAACGCCCCCACATTTATATCTTTTCCATCTCATTTTAAAGCTGCCTCTTTCAAGTTTTACCTGCTCCTTCCCTTAAGAGCACAACCATCTGCTTCTGTTTATGCTTTGAAATCATTTCAATGGCAATCTTCCTTACAATGAAGGATTGATACAGAATGCTGATCTTTCCTCAAACGTCAGGACCCAAGCCTCAGTGCCCTCTCTGCTTAACTGGATCCTTAACCTCCTGTGTAACAGTCTAAAACCAGTGATGATGGGTCACAACATCTCCTCCATAATCACAATCAACACTGGCACTGCTCCAGGATGTGTACACAGTCCCCTGCTAGACTCTCCTTGCATCTTTGACTGTTGTTTGCAATTGTGTTTTGCAGTGAAAAGACTTTGAGGCCAGTAGTTTAAAAACAACCAAGAACTTTATTAAAGAAATACAAATGCCATATACTGCAGGAGAATTTCCTGCTCCTGGCCAGCACTCGGATCAATTGACACACATCACTGCTCACCTGCACAATATGCGGGCCGAAGTCTGGTGGCCCCAACACAATTCCAGCGGATCAGTGAAGGGACTTGTGTCCTTGTAATCCCTGTTAATAATGTGGATGAATATTTATGCTGTCTGAATAGCAACTTTACCGATGATATGAAAGTTGGTGGAGTTATAGATAGCGAGGTAAATTGCCAGAAGATAGAACAAGAAACAGATCAGACTTCAGGAGGGAGTCAAGAGAACACGATCCAGTCCTGGTCGAGAGCTCAGTAGTGGAGAGGCTCAAGGGCTTCAAATTCCTGGGTGTCAATATCTCCGACAATCTGTCCTGGAGCCTCCATGTTGATGCAATCACAAAGCTACACCTTGTGTGGTGCTTGAGAAGGTTCGGTATATCACCAAAGACTCTCAAAAACTTCTACAGGTGAATAGTGGAGAGCATTCTGGCTGGTTGCAACACTGCCTGGTATGGAGGCACCAAATCTTAAGACAAGGAAAATGTCCAGAGGGTTGTTAACTCAGCCAGCAACATAACAGCATTACTCCATCAAGGACATCTACATGAGGCGGTGTCTTAAAAAAGTAGTCTCTATCCTCAAAGACCCCCACCACTCAGACCATGCCCTCTGCACATTGGGGAAAAGGTACAGGAGCCTGAAGATGTGCACTCAGTGGCACAAGGGCCGCTTCTTCCCAACTGCCATCTGATTCCTGAATAAACAAAGACACTGCCTTACTTTTCATGCTCTACTATTTTTATTTTTTATATTATTGTTGGAAGATGGTTAAAATATGAATGTTTGCACTGTGACGCTGCCACAAAACACTGAATTTTGTGACTTGCTCATGAAAATTAATTCTGATTTTTAGATGCAAATTTGGGCAGAAAAAGAAAAGGATTTTAATCCAGACAAATGTGCGGTGATGTACTTTGAAATGTCAAATGCAAGAGGAAAATAGTCACAGCCTTCAGAGCATTGTTATGACAATATTGCCTTGAAAGTGGCAACACAAGGTGATAGATACTGTAACAAGAGACAAGATGCTGGAGAAATTCAGCGATAATAAAGAAGGCACGTTCCTTGCTTGCTGTCATCAGTCAGAATACAGAGTACAACTGTCAAAAAGTCAGGTTACTGTGGAATAAAACTTTGTTTCGGCCACATTTGGAAAAGTTTTGAGATAGAAAACTTTTGGAGAGGGTGTAGAAGAGGTTCGGCAGGCTATTAATGGAATTGGATGTGTTTGTTATCAGCAGAGCTTGGATTATTTCCTCTAGAGCATCAGAGGCTGAGGGGAGAGGTTATGGAAGTGCACAAAATTGTGAGAGGCATGGATCAGGCCCCTTCTCTCCCTCACCCAAATATGCAAAAATTAGTCAAGGCGCATGCAAGGTGAGAAAGGGAAAGTTAAAGGAGATTGATGAAGCTAGTTTTCTTCATTACTCCGAGTGGTAGGCACTTGGAACTTGCTGTAAGGGGAAGTGGTTGAAGCAGATAAGATAGTAGTGTTTAAGAGGCATTTAGATAGAGATGGACAGACAAGGAAGAGATGGACATTACTTAGACTGGGGTGACGGTCATGCTGGATTCCTTTGGGATATGAACTTTAAACTGGATTTGCCTGTTACTTTAAGGTTAAATTTAAGTACTCTCATTGCCGTGATTAAGCTAGCTATTCTTTTCTGTGGATTATTCTTTCTGCAGATCCAAAATGGAGCTGGAGCATGGCAACTCTTGGTGAGCTGTCTGTATAATATGCAAAACTAAGCTTTTCACCATACAATCTACCTCAGTACCCACGACAGTAATTCATTTCAAATTGGAATCGTGCTTCACACTGACATAGTGGGCACCTGGGCCTCCTCCTTCACTGGATTATTTTTCATTTTATAGTACATGACAGAATTCCCCTCATCTCCCATGAGTCATGGGATTCTAAACAGGTTTAAATGATAATAAATTTGTCATTGTGCATTGTACAATGCACATAGGCTCCAAACAAAAAGAACAAAAATACAATTTTGCTCCAGCCTCTGCAATTCCCCTCATCTTGGTTGAGCTTCAACTCACCAAATGTTGTTCTCCATCCTGGTGCATATACCGCTTCCACAACTTTGAAGGGATACAAGAGACACGTACAAAGTCATGATGCAACAGTAGGCCGAGCTGGAAATAGCATGAAGAGCATCTCAATAGTAGAAGGGTTTGGATCCAAAAAAGATTTGGAGGTTAGTGTGTATGCATCATGTTTAGCATCAAAAAGTAACATGGAAGGTTATGGCATGCCTGGTTATAGGGCCACAAGGTGTAGGAGCAGAACAAGGCCATTTAGTCCATTGCATTTGCCCCATCATTCAAATCATGGCTTATGTGTTTTCCTCTCAACCCCATTCTCCTGCCTTCTCCCTGTAACCCTTGACATTATTAGTAATAAAGAACCTATCAACTTCTACTTTAAATTCACCCATTGATTTGTCTCCATGATCGTCTGGGGCAATAGATTCACCACCTGAATCAACCTCTCATCTCTGTTCTAAACAAACATCCTTTTATTCGGAGGTCATGACCCTCTGGTTCTAGACTGGTAACCCAGGCTGCCTTCCCCAATTTCATGGGCTCCGAGGTGACTCTTTATATCTGAGCATTAAAATAAAATCATTCCCCTTTCAGGATACACATCCACTTTTATGCATTTACATTTAGTGCAAGGAGCCAAGGACAAATTACCACAAGTTGTTTCCACTGCTTGAAAATGTAGTTTTAAAATTAGAGTTGACCTTTCTGGCTTGTTTGGAATTTGGAACACCTTTACGATCAATAATTGTTCCTCAGCCAGTTGACAATCTTGAATTTGAGATTCATAAATTCTGTATAATCAAATACATTAAAGGATGAGTAGCAAAGATGTTTTCTCAGATTTAACAATTATCTTTTGGAATGCCAGGATAGGTTTGAAGAGCATTCCCAAGAACATGGTTTATACTTTGTAATGGACAAATCGGTTTAACATTCATCTGTGGAGATACAACCACCAGACTGTCTGTGACCGCCTGAACTGGTCTCCATTTCCTGCCTGTCTACTGCAGGGGGCGACCCAATGTAGCTGCAGGGAAGTAACCTGGGAGGCTGGCTCCACCTATCCCTGTCAATCACCAGCCCCATATAAAAGGCACATGGCGGTCCTTGTAAAGGCAGTAAAGCGCATGGAGCCAGAAGGGAGACTGAACCTCATGTGCAAGTTTTAAGCTAATTAAAGCCTTCGTAGTTTGAGCTTGTTTGTTTGCACTGCAGCAAATCACATCATCCAAACTAGGTTTTGTCTTTTGAGTGCAGATTTGGCCTCAGTCAGAATCAGAACATGAACATGTGTCACAAAATATGTTGTTTTTTGGCAGCATTACAAGTGAAAAATTGCTATCAATTACATTTTTAAAAAGATAAATAAATCAGTGCAAAAAGAGGAGAAAAGTGAGGTGGTGTTTGTGGTTCATTGTCCATTCAGAAATTTGAGACAGAGGAGAATAACCCATTTTTGTACTCTTGTGTGTTCGTCTTCAGGCTCCTGTACTGACTTCCTGATGGTAGCAGTACAAAGAAGGCTTGGCCTGGTGGTAAGGGTCCTTGAGAATAGAGATTAATTTCTTGAAACACTGCCTCTTGGAGTGAAGACTATAACCCATGATAGCACTGGCCTGGTTCACAACTTTGCATATCCTTCTCCTGCCCTGTGCATTGGCACCATCGTGCAAGAGAGTGTTACAACCAGTCAAAATGTTCTCCATGGTACACCTGTAGAAATATGCAAGTGTCTTCGTTGATATACCAAATCTCCTCAAACTCCTCACGAAGTACAGCCACTAACGAGCCTTCTTCATGACTGCATCGACATGAAGTTACCAGAATAGATCTCCAGAGATGGTGACACCCAGGAATTTGAAGTTCTTAACCCTTTCCACTACTGACTCTTCAATGAGGACCAGTTCGTGTTCATGCAAAGTTGTGTTCATGCAAAGCTCCTGTACACTTCCTCACTGGCATCTGTGATTTTGCCGACAACTGTGGTGTCATTGGCAAATTTATAGATGCCATTTGAATGGTTAATGGATGTAGTGCGAGTAGAGCAATGGCTAAGCACGTATACTTGAGGTGTGCCTGTGTTGATTGTCTGTGAGGAGGAGACATTGTTTCTGAATTATAGTGACAGTGGTCTCCTGATGAGGAAGTCAAGGATCTAGAGGAAGGTTCAGAGGCTCGGGTTAGAAGCTTTCTGACCAGTACTGAGGGTATAATGGCGTTGAAAGCTGAGGTGTAGTTAATGAAAAGCAGCCATGTTGCTGTTGTCTCAGTTATCCGGGTCCGAATGGAGAGCCGGTGAGACTGCGTCTGCTCTGGAGCGATTTTGGCAGTAGACGAATCACAGTGGGTCCAGATCTTTACGTAGATATGAGTTCATTCTGGCCATGACCAACCTCAAATAACATTAACTGTTTCCTTTTTTGTTTAATATATTAGAGATAAAGCTCAAGTGTAACAAATGAAAACTTCAAACCAGAGATTTAAAGAGGATTTGATAATCAACTTGTAAGCTGATCAGAATTGTATGCTGCAAGTCATCTTAAGTGGTAAATGTCCTTCTGAGAGATCTTTCTCAGAATAAGAATGATTCATTTTCCTTCTTCACCTTGAGTAACTTTTGCAGCATCTAACCAATTGCTATTTTAATAGTTATTCAGTTAGAGATCAGCAGATTACCTGTTATTTGAAAAACAAGAGCTGATAGGAAATCAAACATTGTTTGTTCTGGTCTATGTGACCCTGATAGTTATTACATTGAGGCAGAGTTGCTGGGAAGTTTAATTTAGTTTTTAATACATTCATAGATCGGTATGGCTATGGAAATATGTTACATCAATTCTGCATTTGGTACAGGAATTACATAGCTTAGAATACCATATTCAAGATATCATAGATTCAATTGACAAAACTACTTTTATTGCCATTTCATGCTACTTCAGCATGACAATTAGAAACATTTCTGAACCTCCATCGTCCCACCACCCTGTGCTCTCTGCACCCTTCTTTATCTTTCTTTCTCCTGAAGACAGCAATTAATATTCAGAGAACTCAGCAATGGAAATCAGGCATCAATGGCCTTGAGCTTGGATTGAGTCAAAATTGCTCTTAACTGCAGAGCATCTGCAAGAAGTTTCCTACTATTGGACAGCACTGATTGAGGATCATGGTGACTAAGTGGAAGAGCACGAGGTAGAGACTATACAGGGTTACACAAAAAAATGGGAGAAGGTAATATCACTGGCATGATCCGTTTTGGTGGCATAAACCCTATGCCACAAAATACAATCCCTCTGCACAAAAAAATCCTTTCTACCTCCTATAGATATGCAAGGTAAAAGTTGTGAGGTATTAACCATCTGAATCACTGGACCCAAAGCTAAATCCTTATCATTAAAATTAAACTTCCATTGTAGAATCATAGTTTCCCTGTACTGGGATCAATTAGAGCTTTTGACCTGGTCAGAAGCCAGATGTTGAGACCGTTTGATTGTCTAACATGCTAACAAAGTCCACATTGTACCAGGTCTCTAGAAAGAACAGGCTTGATGGAAGAAAAATGGCTTTAATTGGTTCCTTTCTGCATCTTTAAGGGTCATGCAAATATAACAGGGGATTCAGGAGTAAATTCTTCATCCAGAAACTTCGACTGATAATTTGAGTGCAACGCTGATGAGGCTGTCTTTCAGATAAGACTAACTGTCCAGATGGTACACATGGCAGGATTTTGAAGAGAAGGGAAGTAATCTCTGGTGACCTGAAAAATTTTTATCCTTCACCCAAAGCAAGCAAACATTATTCTGTCATGATTTGAGAGACAGATTGACTGCTCTTTCTAACATTACAACAGTGATGGTAATAAGGCCCCATTCGAAGGCCCCAAACTGTTCTATATTACTGTCACTGTTTCCTTTTTGGTCAAGCTCTGTACCAATATAGCTTTAACGAAGGCACAATTTCATTAGCGCAACATCATGGGTTAAAGGCCCCGAACGGGTTGTGAAGCATTTCAAATCTTGGCTTACGAAAAGACTGTTCCAGTCCAAGCCCTTCAATAGTGGTCAGGGCTGCAACATGCCACCAGTGGGGCAAATGAGCCAAATTACATCGATGTATTTGAGGTAAATAAACAGCCAGTGAGACAAAACTGGAAAGTGGTGCTGAAGTTATTGGATGAAAGAAATTTGGAGGAATCTTATGTAGAGTTTAAACACCAGTGGGACCAAATGGCATATTTAAATCATAAGCTGAATGGAATAGTACGCAATAATAGAATTGCAAATTGAACATTTTGTGCATTGTGTCCAGAGGTTAAATTGCAAAGAATCAGATTGCTTGCTAAAATTTCTTTGCCCAAATCATTTGTACTTGTTTGCCCGTGCAGGATGCACATATCCTCCTAACTTTCTTTCCTCATTGCAACATGCAGCTATCCAGCCACACAGCAAACTGTGTAAGGGCATATCCAGAGGCCAACCTGTCAATCACAAGTTAAAGCAGACTAGCACTGACTGAAGTCAGGTCTGCATCTTCCTATTGGAAACTGATCACTCTTTGCATTCCCGTGTGGAATTTGTGGCAGGGGTTTGAGAAGATCAACAGAAGCCATGTCAGATTGTGCAAGGGGACAAGCATTCTGATTTTGTAGCACAGCTGTTCATTAATAAGATACACGTTAATTTCAGTTCTCAAGATCCATTCGGAAGCCAAAGAAGAAAGTTATACAAGAGTGGCATGAAGCTCTGTGCCAATATAGTTTTAATGAAGGCAAAATTTGATCAGAGCAACATCATGGGTCAAAGGCCCCAAACTGTTCTATAATTTGCCAAGGCCAGTGAAGATAAAGTTTCTCCTCCCATCTCTCATTAGCACTGCTTCACATAATCTACTGTCACTTACCCAAAAATAATTCCCATCACTCAAGTATCCGATGAATATTTACACCGCTCTTCACCTTCTCCCTGTTTTGCTGTATATCAGTTTGTAAGCACTGTTAACCATTCAACTTCGTCAGTGCAGAAACTCTTCTGATGTACAGGCTGTGCCTGGTGTAAAAAATGCACCTCTTGACCTACTCGCCAGCACAGAGTTTCTTTCAGATCAGTGAAATTCCCCTTAAACCAGACAACGGTAGCTGGGCAAGAGTCAAAGGCATGTGCTATGCAAAGCAGCAACTTCAGATTCTGGAATCACCTCAATGTACGAAGGTAGTCCAAGTAGAAACCACACCTCAAGTCAACATGCATGAAGCATGACAGTGGGGGAGGGAAGCATGCATGGAGGGACCAAGTAAGTGAAAAATCCAAGTTTTGCAGAATCATAATAAAAGCAGAAAAAGGCATGGATTCAGAGAGGAGACAGGCTCTTCAGCTCGCTACATACATCCCAAACACCAAGAACGCGCCCATATTAACCCCACTCATCTTCACTTGGGGTGTAGTCCTCTGTTCCTTAGCTCATCTGGATACTTACTAAATATTATAAGGGTATCTACCTCCACTATGGGCATTGTGTTCCAGATTCCTAAAGGGGGGAAAAAAAACCACCTCAGTTCTCTTCGAAGCTTCTTTACCCATCGTCTGAAGCCTCTGGCCTCCAGTTTTAGACACTTCAGCTATGGGGAAGGTTTCCTACTATTTAATAGTTCCATTTACCTCTATCAGGTCATCATTCAGTTTCCTCCACCCCAGTCTATCCAGTATCTCCCATGCAGTGGTCACAGCAATGTCTTGTGCAGTTGTAACATGACATCCCTACACCCACACTGAGTGATGAAGGCATGTGTACCAAATGCCTTCTTCATCCCCCTGTCCACTGCTTTCAAGGAACTCTGTACCTGTGCTCGGAGGTCTGTCAGCTCTACAGTGCTCTCCACACCCTACATTTATTGGTAAGTTTTGGTTTATCCTACCAAAATCTAATCGCTCACATTTGTCAGAGTTAAATTCCATCTGCCATTCCTTGGCTCACTGTACCACTTCATAAAGATCCTTTTGTAATCTGAGGATAACCTTGTTCACTGTACCACCATTTTTCATATTATCTGCAAACTTAAAATCAAGTTAGTAACGTTGATGTAGATGACCATCACTGGACAAACAATGGTACTGATCCCTAAAACCATTCGTTACATCTCTATCAGGATTAAGTTCCACTTTTCTGCCCACGCAACAACTGATTAATAATATATTGTAGCGCAAGACTGCCCTTGTCATTATCAATACCAATTTTCAAATTTGAGAACTTACCAATCATGCTTCTTGCATTCAAATTCTTAGGGTATATAAACTTACTGATTGTGGCCTGAGCATGGATCCCTGTGGTAAACCATTAGTAGCAGGCTTCTAATCGGAAAAAGACAACGCTCCAACATCATCCACTGCCTCTCATTAACCAGTTAATTTTAGATCCAATTTCCCTTGGATCTCATGGACTCAAACCTTTGGACCATTTCATTTTTATTTTAAATGTAGACATACAGCCCACATGCCTGTGCCACCCAATTGACCCCAGTACATTTCGATTGGTGGGATGAAACCGGAGACACTGGAGGAAACCCACACATAAATGGGGAGGATCTACAAACTCCTTACAGACAGTGTGGGATTCAAATCCCAGTCCCGTTTGCTAGTGCTGTAACAGTGTTGCAATAACCACTACGCTATCCGCGCCGCTCACATGAGACCTTGTCAAAGGCCTTGTTGAAGTCCAAAGCAGACTACCACAACCTGACTGCGCTTAACAGTGCTTGTTTTACCTTGAAAAATTCAATCAAATGGGACAAACGGTTACACTGTCTATCTTGGAATAATCACCACTTTTTCAATTGCGGATTAATCCTGACCCTCACATTCTTTCTCCCAATAATTTCCCCATCACTGACATTAGACTCACAGATGTAATGACCAGGTTTATCCCTGTTGCACTTCTGGAATAAAAGGTACAAGAGGTGACCTGACAGAGGTATATAAACTTAAGGCAATAAATAGGATAAATAGAAAAGTTTCCCCAACATTAAGGGTATCAAAAATAAGAGCACTGTTTTAAGAAACATTTTCCCTCCAAAACTGCATGGCTGAATCTGGCACAGATTACAGAGGAAGAAGTGAAAGTGCATAAGCAAGGCTAGAAAGATAAAGTCATAACCCAGACAAGCAGGATCACTGCAAAAATAGTGAAGGTAAGCATGGAAATGCCAGCTAATTGGGCCCATTTCAGTGCTAAACAAATCTACGACAGACAAAACATTTAACTCCAACATTTTTTCCTGATAGAGGTACAATTTTGGAGTGTGATACGTTCAGAAATTTCTTTAATCAACTCCTGACTTCCATTTCTCTCCCAGTGTGACCACTCATTTGTTTTCCCAACTCATTTTCTTTAATCTGTATGGCTGCAGTGCTGAAGGTCCAGCCACCTAATTAACTGACCACAATATCACACAGTCCAACCAAAAGCCAAAGTTGAACATCAGCAAGGGCCCCCATAAGACATAGGATCAGAAATTCAGGTCATTAGGTCTGTCCCACCATCCAATCACCCCTGTCTCACTTTAAAAATGCTCAGTGTTCAAGCAGCTGAAATTCAAAATTATTCAGGAAGGTGCCCATTCAAACATATCCGATTTCTCTCAACTTCAAAAGCTTAGAACATTGTAATCTATAGCACAGTATAGGCCCTTTGGCCCACAGTGTTGTTCCAACCTAATAGCCTACTCTCTCAACTGCCCTGAATTTCTAGACTACATAACCCTTCCTCCAAGGATTTAACAGTAGAAGCTTTGTTCATCAACTGAGGTTAAAATAAATGACCAATGACCAATGTTCTGGAACTGCTGCACTCCAAGTAAACAGGTGAGTTCTGTTGAAGATTAGCCATCTGCAATGTTAGCTCAGTTGATCTCTCTCTCTGCAAATTTTCTGGACACTTCTGGCACTTGGTTTCAGCAACACCTTAACTAGAAATTCACATGGGCCTTTGTTTAAAATGGGCCTTTGTTTGTTTCCTTTCTCTCAAATTCCCCTTATTATTCAATTAAGGAGATGACCAATCAACACCAAGACTAACCAAGCAACTCTGGCCTCACCCTAACTGTGGCCTAAATTTGTGAATACCACCTGGCACTGTTTTACACACCCCACCCCAGGACAATTTTAAGAAGGGGGTGAATGTGGTGATACTGCAGAGGGCGATCTCTGTACCTGCAGGAAGACCACCTAGGGGGCTGACTCCACCTGGCTGGCTGTCAATCAGCCAACCTGAATATAGACCTGAGCCGGCCCCTCCTGATCTAGTCACACGGGGAGCCATCAAGGCTTGAACTGGTGTTCAGACGTTTACGTTTGCTTGCTCGCTGCTACCTCATCACCACAATTTATTCCAGTAAAAATTTTAAAGAAAGACCACGGAGAAGGTTCAGATGATCGGGAGCCTGGAGATTGACCTCCAACACCCGGGTGCCAAGGCACACTTCATGATCTGAAAGCATGCGATTGAGGCGATCATCCTAACACAGGCTGAGGTGATCAACACCATCCAAAAACGGCTCATGATGCTCCAGGCCATTAAGGACTGCATGGACTACGAACCTGCGATGGCTGTCCCGGAAAGCATGTACAAGCCCCCGACAAATGTGGTCTACGCCAGGCACCTGCTCAGCATCAGGTCTCAGCAGCCAGGCGAGATGGCAGATGCCTATCTGGGGGCCATGTGTGAGCTAGACCGCCTGTGCCTGGCTGAGACTGGGGTGACCGAAGGGGAAGTAGAATGACTGATCAGAGATGCCTGTGTGCGAGGGCTGTGCTCGAGGAGCGCTCGACAGAAGCTGCTAGGAAAAAACATTGCCTCACTTACCAGGACAATGGAAGTTGTCCACTACCTGGAGTCTGCAGCTCATCATGTTGAGGTCCTCGATGCCCGACACCCCAAACCTCCGGTCTACCAGATGCAAATGACTGCCACTGCCGAAGGGCCCTACATGGAGGAGACGATCGGAGCCTCCGGCGCAGCTCACCCTTGTAAGAACTGCGGGTCCCAGTGTGGGTCAGACAGGTAATGCTGCAAAGGCTGCCCAGCGAGGAACTCTTATTGCTCCCAATGCAGGAAGAAAGGCCATTTCCCTAAGGTGTGCCTTTCCGGGCCCATTGGGAGTGCTACGGCCCTCCGTGACCAACAGGGAGCCCTCCTGAACACCGCCATGTGTGAGGACCGGGCGATGCCATCAATCGCCCCGCTATTTCCGCCCTCACTGCTGACATCACATCTGGCCCAGCCACTGACCCGCACCACTGCAGTGTACTCGGCCCGGACACCACCATCTTCCTACGGACAACTTCTGCCCACACCAAAGACATCACTTCCGCTCACTCGGATGACGTCACCTCCAGCTTCACTGCCGGTCGAGTCACCCGACCATACCAATGCCACGTGCATCCACCAGGCACTGCCATCTTGGGCCAGCTGGGCCCTGACTGCACATCAACGGGATAACATGGTCAACATGGGCGCATACCCGATCACCCACCCATACATCCCATGCCCAGGAAGGAAGCTGCTGGCCACTATTCACCTCATCCATCAGGGAGCAGTGACTCAGACTCCGGGATGGTCCGAGCGTCCATCACTTTAAAAGGGGACATTCCCCATGGACATGGGCGCTCAGTGATGGACATCGCTGTCAATGGGAAGGCAACAAAATGTCTGTTCGATACTGAGAGCTTCGTGCACCCGAATATGGCCTGGACACTAAAGCTCAAAATCTATCCCACAAACTTTTCTATTGCTTTTGCAGCCCAGAATGGCCCTCAGGTACTGCTCAGTGGAATTGACAGTGGGGGAAGGAACAAACCAAGGGTTTCGGCTCCTGGTCATGCCCCAGCTCTGTACCCTAGTCCTCTTAGGGCTGGACTTCCAGCACACCTCCAAAACCTTACCCTTGCCTTTGGCAGGTCCCATCCCCCCACTCACATTCAACAACACACCGCCCAGCAACTGCTCCCAATCCAACTGTGGCCTCTCCATGCTGCGGGTACCCCATCCGTCCCACTTCAACTACCTTATGTCAGATTGCAAGCCCATAGCTGCCAAGAGCAGGCGCTATTGTGCGGCCGACCAGGCCTTCATTTAGGCAGAAATGAGGCGGCTTCTGGCAGAAGGTATCATAGAATCCAGCACCAGTCCATGGAGAGTCGAGGTCCTGGTGGTAAAAGGGGGTAGCAAATCAAGGATGGTCATCAATTATAGCCAGACCATAAACTGGTACACACAACTGGATGCCTACCCCCTACCCCGAATAGCCAACATGGTCAACGAGATAGCCCGCTATGAAGTCTTCTCGACAATTGACCTAAAGTCATCCTATCACCAGCTCCCTGTCCACTCCTGGGATAAACCATATACTGCCTTTAAGGCAGACAGTCGCCTCTACCAATTCTGCCAGGTTCCGTTTGGGGTCACTAACAGGGTCTCTGTTTTCCATCTGGGGATGGACTGCATGATAGACTGGCACAACCTAACAGTGACCTTCCCGTACTTGGACAATGTCGCAATCTGTGGCCACGACAAGCAGGACCACGATGACAACCTGGAGAGATTTATCCAGATGGCTGAGGAGCTGAACCTCATTTACAACAAAGAGAAGTGCGTGTTCAGCACCACCCGCCTCGCCATCCTAGGGTACATCATGGAACATGGTGTCATTGGCCCGACCCCGAACGCAAGCGTCCACTAAATGAACTGCTCTTCCTCCACATGCTCAAGGCTGCCTTGGGCTTTTCTCCTACTACTCCTAGTGGATCCCCTGTTTTTCATACAAGGTCCACCCACTGGCCCAAGCCATCACCTTTTCTCTCCCCCCCCCCCCGACACCCCTCAACAAGACGTAAGCAGCTTTCGCTCACATCAGGCAGGACATCGCCGATGCCACAATGTGGGCCGTGGATGAGGACACTCCATTCCAGGCGGAGTGTGATGCCTCTGATGTTGCCCTTGTGGCCACCTTCAACCAAGGACAGGGCGACCCATGCCTTCTACTCCAGGACCCTCCATAGTTCCAAGCTTGGGCACTCCACCATTGAAAAGGAGGCCCAGGCGATCGTGGAAGCGCTTCACCATTGGCACCACTATCTGGCAGACAGGAGGTTCACCCTCCTCACCGACCAATGTGCAGTGGCATTCATGTTCAGCACCGCCCATAAGAATGACAAGATCTTGTGCTGGAGAGTCGAGCTGGCCACATTCAGCTACGACATCCATTACAGACCTGGGATGTTCAATGACTCCCCCGACGTCCTGTCCCGGACCTGCATCACTGTGCAGTGCGACCAACTGCAGTCGCTGCATGACACCCTTTGTCATCCGGGCGTCGCGCACCTGTACCATTTCATCAAGTCCCAGAACCTCCCCTTCAACATCCAAGAAGTCTGGACCATGACTATGTCATGCAGGGTCTTTTCAGAGTGCAAACCATGCTTCTTCCACCGCCATAGGCCCACACTGTTAGGGCCACTCAGCCCTTTGAATGGCTTAGCATCAACTTTAAGGGCCCCCTGCCTTCCATGAACAAGAACATCATAAACGAATACTTCCATTTTCCCTTCACCATCCCTTGCCCTGACACCTACATAACCACCGTTATCAGGGCCCAGACACAGATTTTGACCATGTTCAGATACCAGGTATTCATCCATAGTGATCGGGGGTCCGGCCTCATGAGTGAGGAGCTGCACCAGTACTAGATAGAGCGAGGCATTGTGGCTAGTCCCATGACTAGCTACAACCTGAGGGGCAACGGGCAGGGGGAGCGCAAAAAGGGGGTGATCTGGAAGGTAGTCCTCCTGGCCCTGATGTCCAAAGGCTAGTCGGTTGACTAGTGGCAAGAGGCCCCCCCCCACTCCCGGGGCGCTCCATGCCATTAGGTCGCTCTTGTGCACAGTTCCCAATCAGACCCCTCATGAGTGTCTTTTCTCGTTCTCAATGAAATCGGCAACTGGGGTCTCCTGCCAGCTTGGCTCACATCTCCAGGACCGGTGCTCCTCTGCAAACACGTACGGCCCACAAGTCCAACCCACTGGTCGAGCAGGTGCTCCTCCTCCATGCCAACCAGAACTACGCCTACATCAGTTACCCCAGTGGCTTTGAGGACTCCATCTTGACCAAGGATATGGCACCAGGGACCCCACCCCCCAGCATCACGACCATCTGGTCCAGTCATGCGTTCCCTTAGACCACCCAGGATCCGGGGGATCTTCCCTCTGCCCCTCCAGAGAACCCCACTCCTGTTGGACCACACCCACCCAGGCACCCCCCCGCCCCCCCCCCCCCACGGACAGACATACAGATAGAAACCACGGTGCCCACACCAATGCCCGCCACGGCTACACTGAACCCAGCCGACCTTCAGGCTGCAACCGCACACTCGCCGACCTTTGACCAGGAGCCAACCCTGCGATGGTTCCAGAGACTTCGACGGCCACCGACCACCTAAATTTGTGAATACCACCAGGCACCGTTTTACACACCCAACCCCAGGACAATTTTAAGAAGGGGGTGAATGTGGTGATACAACCACCAGCTACTGCAGGGGGCGATCTCTGTACGTGTAGGAAGACCACCTAAGGGGCTGACTCCACCTGGCCGGCTGTAAATCAGCCGACCTGAATAGAGACCCAAGCCGGACCCTCCTGATCCAGTCACACGGGGAACCACTAAGGCATGAAATGATGCTCAGACTTTTATTGGAATAAAGTCTTTTGACTTTTGTGCTTGCTTGGTGCTACCTCAGCACACTACACGAACAGAAATATTCTTATGTGGCATTCATTCCTTGCCCTGCAACTTTAAATCATGTTCCTTCTTTTCCAGGTCTGAGGCGCTGTGACAGGAAGGAACCACATGGATACTGGAGCTCCAGATCTTGCTGTAGATGGTCTTTATTCAGCAAGAGTAGGCATTCAGGAGGAAACCTGGTGGAAGACCATTCTACTGAATGGTGCAGTTAGCCTAGTGGTTAATGCAATGCTACGACAGCACCAGCGACCTGGGTTCGAATCTGCTGCTGTTGGTAAAATGTTTGTACATTCTCCCCATGATTGGCATGGAATTTCCTCGGGTGCTCCCACCCTCCAAAAATGTAGGTTAATTGGATGTGATTGTGTGACATGGGTTTTGTGGACTGGAGGGGCCTTCTACCATGCTGTGACATAAAAATAAAGAATATTTTAAAAACTCTCAATAGCATTACCCCAAACTCAAATACATTGAGATTTTATTCTCTTAAAATCAAATATAACAGCAGGGGATTAAATCTAATTTCACTAGTTACAATGACATGGTTTACTTCAACAATGTATGGGGTTGTAAGTCAGTTGGTGTATTTTGGTAGGCACAGACTCGTGGGGCAGAAGGGTCAAAAATGTTATTGCCAACAAGTGATTCCATTAGAGCACATATTTGAGGCTCTGATAGCTCAGTGGTTAGAGCACTGGTCTTATAAACTAAGGATCCGGAGTATGATCCTCGCTGGAGCCTGGACAACTCCCTTTTTTCCTTACGGTAAGCAAAGTTAAAAGAATTTCATGAATGTTATGTTCTAAATGTAGTATTACATGACAATGAAGGACCCTATGAGCAGATTGTAACTGACAAGACACCTGGATATTCAGCATGTAATTTTTTGGACAAAGTAATTCACACAAATGGTCTTGAAGCTTCTGAGGACTGAACCCAGATACCCAAGGGCATACAAATTATCTGCATATAAAAATGTTTGATGAGCTAAGCTTGGTCTGGAACCTTCCTTGATCACTGTCACAATAACTGAATGTTTGATGTTAGCCATTTGACATAGTCTCATTCTCTTGTGTTTATCTGATGCAGACATGGTTTGTTTATTTGTTTATAAAGCTGTCCTTTTCATTCCAAACTCATTACTTCTTGCGCATGTATTTTTATTTCATTTATATTTTTTACTTTTTGGTAAGGCGGGATCATTGGTTACATTTAAGGAAAGACTGGATCGTTACATGGATAGGAGGGGACTAGAGGGGTATGGACCGGGTGCTGGTCAGTGGGACTAGGAGGGTGGGGATTTGCTACGGCATGGACTAGTAGGGCCGAACTGACCTGTTCTGTGCTGTAAGTGGTTTTATGGTTATATGGTTAATATTTTTTCTTTCTTTGACCTCAAGCATTAGCTGTTCCTCTTTCCACAGGTGCTATCTGTCCCACTGAATGTTTCTGACATGTTCCATTTCCCACTCATTTTGCTTCATAGGACTCAGGCAAAGAACTTTTATTAAGTAAACCTATATAAAAAAAGATACCTATTTTGTTCTGACCACTGACTGGCTTGCCCGAATGCCTGTGTGAAATGTCAAGAATTTAAATATCTGAAGACTGAGAAATTAGTCTCTGTGAAAATGTAAATGAATCGACAAACCTGAAAATGGTAAAGGCGGTGGGGGGTAATGAGATTATATAGTTCCTTGGCCAAAGCAGGTTCTCCTGAGTGGCTGACACAGTAACAGAAACTCCTCATAGGGTTTGTTATTGCTTCAGGGATCTTTTGCATGTTGACAACTCCACTCAGTTTGCAAGGAATACAAGGCATGCTATGAATGTGCATTGCAGTTGGTATTTGGAAATTGAAAAATAACTGACAAGGTTACAAGCCCAGAGGACCCCAATACCCAGCAGCAATAGATATTCAACAAGACACAGAAACTGCTTTTAATTATCTTTAAACATGAAAACAGGATTGTAGAGCTCGTCGAAAGAACCAAAGACTTGTTGATCCAAACCAAGGCTTTTATTAGCAAAAGACCGGAGCTCTTCACAGGTGGCCGACCAGTCCGGAATGATCCGACCTGGCTAGGGACACAACCCTTTAAGGCCCAAACAATAGGTGTGGCTTAGCTCTCAGCCAATCGCTGTAAGCACAGTCTAGATACAGTAACTATATACACTATGTACATTGGTGATAGATCTGTACTATCACAAGGATCAAACTTTAACTTACCACTATTAACTTAACCTAACTTAACCCCCTTCTAATTCTAAGCGCACATGTATGTAATGTGTATTTAAGTTCAGAAAAGTTATTTGATTCACAGTTCAATCTCACTTCTCATTCATCCAAGTTCACTGGTTGCAGGCAATTCTTATACTGTGCACAGAATTTAACATTTATGAAGTTCACCAGGCTTTGGTGCTTGAAAGGTGAATGGTGAATGGTGAATGGTTACTGCTCAGGAAGGTGTTTGTCGGTTTTCAGAGAGAGATTTGTTGTTCCTGGGCACAAATTGATGCCTTTTAATCAGCCACATCAATGTCTTGCTGAAGAAGCTCGCCCCATCATGGTTTTCCAGATGATAACCTCTTTCTCTCAGGTGATCACAGAGTTCCTTTTTGTTTCTCTTATTTCAAATGAAACCTTAGGCAGCCAGTCCTCTCCTCTTGCATGAACCACAAGGGCTTTGACCATGCTGAACTAAGAACTCACAACCTGTCTTCCAAATGGGGTTTTTCCACAAACTTGCCAACTTGTCCTGTTCCAGTCCCAGCTGCTGCTGCTGTCTGTAAAACTGCAGAACTCATCTCTCTCTCTCTCTCACAGAGAAAAAACTGTTCAACCCTCTCTGCTTGCAAAAACCACATGACCGTCTTAGAATTGCAAGCTGCACTCCCAGACAGTCTGCAGCCTGAACTACTCCTCCTATCTCTTTCATCTGTAGCTTTTCAAAACAACAATTCATTAGTGAAGTCTCTTGGGCACTCTCCAAATATTTCCAAAGGCCCCCAGGAGCAGAGCTCCAGTATTTTAAATTAGATCTGGTTTGAAGTGTTTGTATGTGACCTACAGTAAAAACCTGCACCAATTTATCTCCCAAAAACATATCTGTATACAATACAAACAACATAATCTGTCACAACGTCCATATCACTTAAAAAGAGGCAATAGCATGCAATCCACATCTTTTACCTACTTGTCAAGAAGTTCAGATTAATAGAGTTATTTACCTTGCAGTAAGAACGTATCCCTTTTGTATTGCATATTGGGTGGCGCGGTTGGTGTAGCAGTTAGCACAACTCCTTTACAGCATCAGCAATCAGGACCAGGGTTCAAATCCCACACTGTCTGTAAGGAGTTTGTACGTTTTCCCTGAGTCTGCATGGGTTTTCTCTGCTTTCATCCCACCATTCAAAACTTACTGGAAGGTTGTAGGTCCAATGGGTATAATTGGGCGGCATGGGCTCATGGGTCAAAAAGGCCTGTTACCATGCAGTATGTCTAACATTTTTTAAAAGATAAATTATTCAAACAACGTGCTTTGTCAACCGATGTGTGCCTGCAAACGTGGGCTTCTCCTGGGCAAAATAGGGGAGTTGGCACCATTCTGTGCGGTTGCTCGGTCTGCCACATCACCCCCCCCCCACCAAGAATCGTTGCATTGCAACAATGTCACAACTTTGGGTATTTTAGGAGGGCGTTCCAGGCGCTTGGGAGATGAGACATGCACAGGTTTAGCAATGTCCATGTGTGCAGGCTAAGTTCTGGTTGACAGTGCAATGTCCAATAGCACTGTAGGGCCATTGAGCTGCAGCACTTTGTAAGGCCCCTCGTAATGTTGCTGCAGGAGTGTAGCGTGGGATGGACGTTGAACAAAAATGTAAGAAGTAGAGTCGAGAGCAGCAAGAACATGTGTAGGTGGTGATCTATGATGAGTTGCTAGAACCGGAGCCAGGGAACCTACTTCGTTCCTTAGTTCGTTAATTCCTCTGTAGCTGAGGATCTATCTTTGGCTGGAGAAGGAGTGATGTCTTCCAGTACTAGGAGTGGAGTGCCGTAAACTAATTCTGCTGAAGGGGTCTCCAAGTCATCCTTAGGTGCCGTTCTAATACCCAGCAGCACCCACAGTAACCCATCTGCCCACTGGGGCCCATTAAGTCTTGCCCGCAAGGCTTGTTTCAGATGCTGGTGGAAATGTTCCATGAACCCATTAGCCTGCGGGTGATACGACGTAGTATGGTGTAATTGCGTACCGCAAAGTCTAGCCAGGTTTGCCCACAGGGTAAACTAAGTTCACCTGTCAGAGGTTAGATGGACTGGTACTCTGAATCGAGCTACCTAGGTTGAGAGAAAAGTCCGAACACACGTTTCAGCTGTGGTCCATCATTGGTATAGCTTCCTGCCAGCGGGTAAAACAGTCAGCCATTGTTAGTATATACCATTGACTTCTGGGCACAGGCAATGTCTACGGGTTCATGCTAAAACCTTGTTGGAGGTGTGTCTTCTTTGGCTTGGCTTCGCGGACGAAGATTTATGGAGGGGGTAAAAAGTCCACGTCAGCTGCAGGCTCGTTTGTGGCTGACCAGTCCGATGCGGGACAGGCAGACACGATTGCAGCGGTTGCAAGGGAAAATTGGTTGGTTGGGGTTGGGTGTTGGGTTTTTCCTCCTTTGCCTTTTGTCAGTGAGGTGGGCTCTGCGGTCTTCTTCAAAGGAGGCTGCTGCCCGCCAAACTGTGAGGCGCCAAGATGCACGGTTTGAGGCGTTATCAGCCCACTGGCGGTGGTCAATGTGGCAGGCACCAAGAGATTTCTTTAGGCAGTCCTTGTACCTTTTCTTTGGTGCACCTCTGTCACGGTGGCCAGTGGAGAGCTCGCCATATAATACGATCTTGGGAAGGCGATGGTCCTCCATTCTGGAGACGTGACCCATCCAGCGCAGCTGGATCTTCAGCAGCGTGGACTCGATGCTGTCGACCTCTGCCATCTCGAGTACCTCGACGTTAGGGGTGTGAGCGCTCCAATGGATGTTGAGGATGGAGCGGAGACAACGCTGGTGGAAGCGTTCTAGGAGCCGTAGGTGGTGCCGGTAGAGGACCCATGATTCGGAGCCGAACAGGAGTGTGGGTATGACAACGGCTCTGTATACGCTTATCTTTGTGAGGTTTTTCAGTTGGTTGTTTTTCCAGACTCTTTTGTGTAGTCTTCCAAAGGCGCTATTTGCCTTGGCGAGTCTGTTGTCTATCTCATTGTCGATCCTTGCATCTGATGAAATGGTGCAGCCGAGATAGGTAAACTGGTTGACCGTTTTGAGTTTTGTGTGCCCGATGGAGATGTGGGGGGGCTGGTAGTCATGGTGGGGAGCTGGCTGATGGAGGACCTCAGTTTTCTTCAGGCTGACTTCCAGGCCAAACATTTTGGCAGTTTCCGCAAAGCAGGACGTCAAGCGCTGAAGAGCTGGCTCTGAATGGGCAACTAAAGCGGCATCATCTGCAAAGAGTAGTTCACGGACAAGTTTCTCTTGTGTCTTGGTGTGAGCTTGCAGGCGCCTCAGATTGAAGAGACTGCCATCCGTGCGGTACCGGATGTAAACAGCGTCTTCATTGTTGGGGTCTTTCATGGCTTGGTTCAGCATCATGCTGAAGAAGATTGAAAAGAGGGTTGGTGCGAGAACACAGCCTTGCTTCACGCCATTGTTAATGGAGAAGGGTTCAGAGAGCTCATTGCTGTATCTGACCCGACCTTGTTGGTTTTCGTGCAGTTGGATAATCATGTTGAGGAACTTTGGGGGACATCCGATGCGCTCTAGTATTTGCCAAAGCCCTTTCCTGCTCACGGTGTCGAAGGCTTTGGTGAGGTCAACAAAGGTGATGTAGAGTCCTTTGTTTTGTTCTCTGCACTTTTCTTGGAGCTGTCTGAGGGCAAAGACCATGTCAGTGGTTCCTCTGTTAGCGCGAAAGCCGCACTGTGATTCTGGGTGTGTAATGGAAGATTTAAACTGTGTTTTTTACTTCTGCAGCTGCAAGGCTGAGAACCTGTTTGTTTTTTAAGAATCAGCAAACATAATCTAATTTATACCATGATGCCCAGGATGCATATTTAGTAGACACACCTAAATTCCACCATGGGGCCCAGGATGCAGTTGAATCAGAAGACATTATCTAATTTACACTATGGGGCCCAGGGATGCATATGAATCAGTAGATATTATCCAACTTCCACCATGAGGCCCAGAGATGGAGTTTTCTTTTGTTGGTCTGTCAGGAGACCTTGAAGATAATTAAATCATTTGTTCAGAGATAAGATCTGAAGTAAACAACTTTTGGGTAATATAAGCCATGGTCCCACTGCTGAAGTTTGAGATTCTCCAAGAGGTGGCAACATTTCTCAGCAAGAAGAAGAACTTCAAGAGTCCAGCTAACGCCCCGGATGAGGGAGATAGAGAAGCTACTGGTGCCCTGACAATCTACTACAAGTGTGCAGTCATCGCCTCGCTTTGACAGTTGGGACCAGTCCAGGCATTGATAAGTATAATTGGGAAGGGCTTGCATATTGTAGTGTGAATTCAGCTTTAGATTTAGTAATAAAGCCTTGTATAAACTGAACTGCTCTCAGTGTGTGTGTGTGTCTATTTTCTTTCGGTAGCTCAAACACTGTGACCAATCTAAAATGAACAAAATGAGAGGTATAAGTTTACCCAAGACAATTGGCGCAGTGAGCAGGGTTGGTCTCAAGATGTTTCACCAAAAGAAAGAGGTGAGCCCTGAGCAGTTCTTGATTCCGGGATGGACTTCCAAAGATGATGCGTTTGGCATGTTGGCCAATACCCTGTCTTTGTTGGGACCACGCATTAGTTGGGATGAGAAGTTAGACCCATCAAGTGCACCTCTGGGAGAGCGGATTGCCACTCTCCTTCGAGAAAGTAAATTTCCTGGTAAAAAGGGGACGCTGACAGACAGTTTTTGGCCTCTGGCCACACCCTTATGCCACTCCGTTCAGCGTGCAACAGAATTAGTTCAGTGAGAAGTAGAATCTCAGCATAAGAGAGAGCAACTAGAGGAGGAGCTAGAAGCCCTGTGACAACACTGTTTCATGATGAGTGAGATTGTTTGCACCAGTCAGGACCGAGCCAAAGAATGGGAGGATAAGCATGTCCAAACAATCTGCCGTAATATTAAACTCCGGCAGCAGCTCTGTGCAAATAAAGAAAGGCATGAAGTAGAACCCGATCCACTTCGTATTCGTGCCATGATAAAGAATGGCGACGATCCAGATGTAATTGATGAATGGGACAGGAATATCTGGAATGATGACCATGGTAATAATGCAGATACTCCTCAGCATGTGCCTAACATACTGCCCTCTCCATCTGCTGTTCACGCCCGCCCCATAAGGCAGCACACTTCCCAAACAGACGGAAGGGGGGATGATGCAAGGGTAGAGATTGAAGGGATAGATAGCCCGATCTCCCAAGCGGACCCAGGGGAAAATACCCGAACCCCTGCTTATACTCTTTGGCCTACCCCCTCTACGGGATGGCCTAGTCCTCGTCCCGTCCACTGGGCAAAGGACCCTGTGGGCCAAATTGGGGGCAGGGGTCAAGAGCAGACAATGATACGTGACTTCTCTATAAAAGAGCTGGCTGCCATTAGAGATCGATTTAGGCAAAAGGCAGGAGAAACTCTGGCAGCCTGGCTCCTGCGTGTCTGGGAACAAGGAGGGGGTAATGTATTTTTAACCCCTGAGGAATTGTTGGGATTAGGAACATTGTCTACTAATATCACGGTCACTGCTGAGCTGCCGGGTAGAGGGAGAGAGATGGATTACTTACTTACTACTCTAGGGGACGCCCTGCTCCGAGTATACCCTTCACCAGTAGATTGGGATTTACATTTGCAGAACAATTGGAGAACCCCAGAGGAGGGTATAGCAGTAATTCGTCAGCAGGCCCTGGCCTCTGCCTTGTATGCAGGGCGTTTGAGGCTGTGGGTACATGGGGGAGCCCTGATGAAGAGATATTCACTGCCGGAATGCATACCCGATTGGTTCGTTCCGCCCAACCCACCACACGGGGATTGGTTCTGTCCGTAACTAGTCCACTAATTGGGCACCCTGTGTCTGAGGCGGTGCACACCTTATCTGGGCTTCGAGAATTAGAATTGGGAGGTAAAATCCACTCACGTGCAACCCAGGTTAAATCAGACAAGCAGGATGAAAGGAGAGGGACTGCTGCTAATAACGGACTGACAAGAAAGGACCTTTTTCTAACCTTGTTAAAGTTAGGCGTACCTAAAAGTGATATTGATGGGAAACCTACTGCAGTCCTTTATGGCCTTTATAAGAGGAAGGCAGGGGAACATCATCCCCAGCTGTTGAGTCCTCCTGGCCCAGCTGTGCCTTCTGCTCCCACTGCTGCTCCTATCGAGCCAGCTTCTCTTGCTCCAGTTACCCGTGATTAGATACAACAATTGGTTAAAAATGCTCTTATGGATAATAGTGGCATGTGGTCCTGGAAGCCCCCGAACCCTACTATAGCATGAGGGTGTGGGCAGGGCCCCCGTGTCTACTGCATTGAGGTACGGCGGATACACGGCGACCCACGGCTCTACATACCGATAACAGTCCATTGGGGTGAGGGTAATGACCGCCAATATTTGGCCTTGGTCGATACCGGTGTGAAGCACTCTGATTCTGGGTAAACATGACCTCGGGACTGGACCAACATTTCAAATAGAGGGGATGGGAGGAGCGATCATCCTGGCGAAGGAAATAAAAGTCCGCACCACGGTGGGTGATGGCCCTTCTCCTATGTAGTTATATGCCCTGGTGGCTACCACTGACGAGTGTATCCTGGGTATTAATATGTTGGCCGGTACGGCCCTTAATACTAGCCAAGGGGGATTTGCATTTGGAATTCGGACTATTACAAAAAGACTAGTGGTGGGTTGGGCTAAGTGGGATTCTGTGCTGGTGCCTCCCCCCCAAAACCAGTATGCATTCCACAATATCGCCTCCCTGGGGGGCAGGAAGAGATTACTGCCACCATCGATGCTTTGCAAGAGAAGGGGTAGTGAGGCCCGCAACATCACCCTTTAATAGTCCTGTTTGGCCGGTCCAGAAGCTGGATGGCTCCTGGAAAATGACAGTTGACTATCGTTTTTTGAACAAACATGCCCCACCACTTGCTTTGGCAGTTCCGTTGTTACCCTTATTGAAAACATTGCTACTGGGAACTCAGAAACATGGTATGCTGTCATTGATCTCGCTAATGCCTTCTTCAGTATTCTTATAGCTGAGGTCTCACAGGATCAGTTTGCCTTTACCTGGAGGGGGTGCCAGTATACCTTCACCTGCCTCCCTCAGGGCTATGTACACTCTCCCACTATTTGCCACAGCCTCATTGCCTGTGATTTGGAGACCATTATATTGATGATGTGATGATCCAAGGGGCCACGGAAGAGATGGTACAGGAAGCAGAACAAGAGGATATCTGGTTTACTGATGGTAGCAGCCGGTGGGTGCAAGGAAAGCAGAAGTGGAAGGCGGTGGCTTACCATCCCAGGTCAGGAACTCACTTATTGTAGGAGGGGGGTGGTGGCTCCAGTCAGTATGCTGAGTTGAAGGCGGTCACTTTACCACTAGACCCCCATGATTACCCTCTTCACTTGTTTACTGATTCCTGGGCTGTGGCTAATGGACTAGTGGTATGGATTTCTGATTGGCAAAAGAATGACTGGCTGATACATGACCACCCAGTATGGGTCAAACAGTTGTGGTAGCTGTTGTGGGATGCTTCCCATCATCGTGAGATAACCGTATATCACGTTGACGCCCATACCAATGCAATGACGAACATGGGACAACATAATGCAGTAGGAGATCAGCTTGCCACTATCAGCCACGCCGATACCGTCCCCCTGGCTCGATGGGCACATGAACAGAGTGGCCATTTGAGGGAGAAGGGATCAGCTATGTGGGCCCGTACACATGCCTTACCCATCCATCAGAACAATGTCTGCACCCAGCATGCCAGCTTGTGAAGTCCCGCACCGTTCCCCCTGGTCCTCATGGCCGAATAAGACAGGGTGCTCGCTCAGCTGCGGTCTGGCAAATTGATTACATAGGCCCTATGCCAGACTGTATGGGTAAACATTACGTCCTAGTAATGGTTGACACCTTTTCGGGCCTGGTTTTTGCTTTTCCCACCAAGACAGCTGACAAAGCTAGCACTATCCAAGGACTAAACCATTTAATTTCTCGTTATGATGTACCAGAGGAAATTCAGTCTGATAATGGCTCGCACTTCTCCGGGAAGGCAATCTGTGATTGGGCAGCTGACAACAGTATTTTATGGGTCCACCATATTCCTTATTAACCACAGGCTGCTGGGTTAGTTAAACGAATGAATGGCTTACTGAAGGAACAAATTCGTTTGTTAACACACTGAGGACCCTGAAGGGGTGGTGCCATGTGCTGCAGCAGGCAGTCGACAATTTGAATCATCGCCTTTTGAAGGGAGCTACACCTTTCCACCGACTTTTTCACGCTTCTGAACTACAGCCTATTGCAGAGGAAAAACAATCATTGCCCCCCATTCCCGAGCTAGAGAATGCCGGACAAAAGGTATGGGTGGCACCATCAGGTAGTGACCCTCTGTAAAAGGGGAAATAGTGACACCTGTCCAGGAACACTCGGTGGGTAGCTATTGCGGGACAGGATGATTAAGTTTGTTTAAATACTGAACGCTTACGGCATCATGAGTGACATATGACAGGCTTCTTTGTTCCAGGTCCTCCATCTTGTGCTCCTGCTGATCTGGCTTAACCGCTGCTTTGGTGCCAGCAATTGGATTTGTAATGTCGAGGACATTCCGAGGGAGTTGCCTGTGGGGAACACGGCCCGATGTATCCACTAATATATTTGACATTGTTAAGCATGTTTCAAGATCTGTTTGTGAGCTTCAGTGTCTGGGTATTGTGGCCCACAAGAATAGTTTGAATCCTTTTTCATGGTTAAATGGTACATTTGGGGGATTGGGCCTCAATATTCTCTGTTGGTTGCTCGCATTATTGCTTATTTTTGTGTTTATTATAGTTTTAGTTTCTCTTTTTCGTTCCTTCTGTACTCTTATGCTTGTTAAGTCTCGTGTCTGACAGCCTGTGACCAAGGGGTGGAATGTAATGGAAGATTTAAACTGTGCTTTTTTACTTCTGCAGCTGCAAGGCTGAGAACCTGTTTGTTTTTTAGAATCAGCAGACATAATCTAATTTACACCATGAGGCCCAGGATGCAGTTGAATCAGAAGACATTATCTAATATACAGTTATGTGGCCCAGGGATGCATATGAATCAGTAGACATTATCCAACTTCCACCATGAGGCCCAGAGATGCAGTTTTCTTTTGTTGGTCACAGACTGTCCCAGGAGACCTTGAAGATAATTAAATCATTTGTTCAAAGAGATAAGATCTGAAGTAAACAACTTTTGGGTAATATAAGCCATGGTCCCACTGCTGAAGTTTGAGACTCTCCAAGAGGTGGCAACATCTCTCAGCAAGAAGAAGAACTTCAAGAGTCCAGTTAACGTCCCGGTCGAGGGAGGTAGGGAGGCTGCTACCGGCGCCCCGACAACCTACTGCACAAGTGTGCAGTCATCACCTCGCTTTGGCAGTTGGGACCAGTCCAGGCGTTGATAAGTTTAATTGGGAAGGACTTGCATATTGTAGTGTGAATTCAGCTTTAGATTTAGTAATAAAGCTTTGTATAAACTGAACTGCTCTTGGTGTGTGTGTGTGTGTCTATTTTCTTTCGGTAGCTCAAACACTGTGACCAATCTAAAATGAACAAAATGAGAGGTATAAGTTTACCCAAGACAAGTGGAAATTCTTGAAGCAGTGCCCGGTTGTGCCATTAGGCCTTAGCTGCCTGGCAGGAGAGGCATGTTCATGCCCAGTGAGTGACCTGCTTCCTTAAGCCACGCCAGATATATTTTGATGTCATAAGCTTGACGGTTGTGCGGACAGTTGGATGGGACAAGCCGTGAATGTGGTCGAAAAGTTTCCTCTGCCAAGACAGTGGGATGATTGGTCGTGGGTGGCCGGTTGAAGTATCACCAAGTATGTCCACCTGGTTGGGGCCCATTGGAACGTCAGCTAAGAGCAGGTCTGTAATAGCTGTATGGAAAGCTTGTACCTCCTAGTCCTCTTGTCGGGCTATTGCGAGAGACTGGAGATCCAGCTTTCCTGTAATTGCATTGACCTCTGTCCTAGACAAGGCATCAGCTGCAACATTGTCTTTACCAAGCAAATGCCGCACATCAGAGGTAAATTCAGAAATATAGGCCGGATGCCTCTGTTGATGTGCTGACCAGGGATCCGTAATCTTGGCAAGGGCAAAGGTTAGAGGCTTATGGTCAGTAAATGCAGTAAAATGCCTTCCCTGGAGAAAATATCTGAAATGTTTGATGGCTAGATAAAATGCTAACAACTCCCGATCAAAAACGTTGTACTTTAATTCGGGCGGACGTAGATGGCAGCTGAAAAATGCCAGGGGTTGCCAGTGACTGCCGATTTTCTGTTCTAGGACTGCCCCCATGGCGATGTCTGATGTGTCTGACATGAGCGCACGCATATGGGGGTGGGCCAACATGGTTAACTTTGAAAGCGCCTCTTCTGCTTTGACAAATGCTTCTGTGTTGACCGGAGCAGTTATTTAGGTTGCTGGAGAGGATGTGGAAAAAGGGCTTCCTAATCCTGGCAGCTGCTGAGATGAAACTGCTGTAAAAGTTAACCATTCCCAAGAATTCTTGTAGCCCTTTAACTATCATGGGCTTTGGGAAGGCCCGAATGGCTGACACTTTGTCTGGAAGGGGTTGCATCTGCGTTCGAAATCCTGTGTCCCAAAAGGTCAATTGTACATTTGCCAAATGCACACTTCGCAAGGTTGATGGAAAGGCCGAAATCCCAAAGTCTCTGGAACAATTGTCACAGGTGTTGTCTGTCTTCTTGCGTTGATTAGTTGGCCGCTAAGATGTCAAGAAAAGGAAAATCTCTCGTGACGGCGTCCATTAAATATTGGAATGTTTGAGCCGCATTCTTTAGCTGAAAGGCATCCTCAGAAATTCAAATAGATGAAATGGAGTAATAATAGCTGTTTTAGGGATATCCTCCAGGTGGACAGGGACTTGGTGATTACCTTTTACTAAGTCTACCTTTGAGAAGATATGTTTGCCATGGAGACTGGTGGCAAAATCTTGAATATGTGATATTGGATACCTATCCGGCACAGTTGCACTGTTGAGGCATCTGTAATCTCCACAAGGTCTTCGACCGCCGTATACTTTGGGCACCATATGGATTGGCGATGCCCATTGGATCTTCTAATGATGCCTAGTTCCTCCATAGTTTTGACCTCTTTTTTTGGCCTGTAGTAGCCGGTCAGGGGGAAGTCTGCAATCGTGGAATGTAGGGGAGGGCCGGTGGTGGTTACATAGCACTGAACTCCATGACGTGGAGAGACTAAATGGGTATCTGGTGTAAGTAGTTCAGGAAACTCTGCCAATAAGTTTGTAAAAAGATCAGTGGTGAGTGTTTGCCCATGTAGCAGTGTTGCCAGCCGATGACCTGAAGAAAATGGGCATGTGTGGAATGTGATAGTGTGGACCAAATGGTGCCCTTTCACGTCTACCAATAAGTCATGTGCCCTCAAGAAGCCCGCTCCCAAAATGGGCTGTCCTATGGCTGCTAACGTGGAAGTCCAGCGGTAAGGTGTGTCACCTAATACCAGTTGTATTGACTTGCTATTGACTGCTATTCATAGTACCATTGGCGGCAAGTCAGCATGAGGCACTCGAGATTCCCGTTCGTAAGAGAATGGCGGGAAGATACTGAGCTGAGCTCCAGTGTCGACCAGCAGTTTGCATCCCGTGCACTGATTAGTGGTATATAACATGCCAGTCTGGTCGCCAACCGCCGAGTCCATCAGTGGCGGTTGGCATTGTCGTTGCCCTGGGAGTCAACCATGTAACTGCCTGGTGGCACATAGTGACGCGCATTCTTGCCCCACTCACTGTTCTCCACTGGCTTTTTCTTCCTCAGTAGCTTGCAGAGGGCTGTAGAACTGGCGGCTGCATTGACTTGACAGACTAAGATGGCCTGCTGAAACTTTGCCACAGGAGGCTGCAGTACCCGATGAAGTCTGTCTGCCTCCCTTGCCACTTCCCTTGGTTTGGAGAAGTCAGCAGAAGAGAGCAGCAGGGCAATGTCACAAGGGAGCTGTTTCAAGAAGGCTGCCTTGAACATTAAGCAGTTGAAATGGCCGTCTGCTAATGCAAGCATTTCATTCATCACTTCTGACGGCCTTCCGTTCCCTCAAATCATTAAGGTGGAGTAAGTGTGTGCCTCTTTCAAGGTCAGACATGCCGAAAGTCACAAGAAGGTGTCCCTTAAAACCATTGTATTGATCCTTCTCGGGCGGGTTGTTGATAAAATCATTTACCTTGGCACCAGAATTCTCATCTAATGAGGCGATTACATACCAGAATTTGGTAACTTCATTTGTTCTGTTCCTAATGTGGAACTTGGCCTCATCCTGCTGGAACCACAGATGTGGTCTGTGAGGCCAGAAGGTGGCCAGTTTTACAGCCACCACATGCAGTGCAAAATTTTCGCTAGGATTCTCCTAAATAGAATAATACCTAGTGTCGCCGAAAATGTTCTCCCAGAATCACAGTGCGGCTTTCGCGCAAACGGAGGAACTACTGACATGGTCTTTGTCCTCAGACAGCTCCAAGAAAAGTGCAAAGAACAAAACAAAGGACGCTACATCACCTTTGTTGACCTCACCAAAGTCTTCGACACCGTGAGTAAGAAAGGGCTTTGGCAAATACTAGAGCACCTCGGATGCCCCCGAAGTTCCTCAACATGGTTATCCAACTGCACAAAAACCAACAAGGTCAGGTCAGATACAGCAATGAGCTCTCTGAACCCTTCTCCATTAACAATGGTGTGAAGCAAGGCTGCGTTCTCGCACCAACCCTCTTTTCAATCTTCTTCAGCATGATGCTGAAACAAGCCATGAAAGACCTCAACAATGAAGACGCTGTTTACATCCGGTACCGCACAGATGCCAGTCTCTTCAATCTGAGGTGCCTGCAAGCTCACACCAAGATACAAGAGCAACTTATCCGTGAACTACTCTTTGCAGACGATGCCGCTTTAGTTGCCCATTCAGAGCCAGCTCTTCAGCGCTTGGTGTCCTGTTTTTCGGAAACTGCCAAAATGTTTGGCTTGGAAGTCAGCCTGAAGAAAATTGAGGTCCTCCATCAGCCAGTTCCACACCATGACTACCAGCCCCCCCACATCTCCATCGGGCACACAAAACTCAAAACGGTCAACCAGTTTACCTATCTCGGCTGCACCATCTCATCGGATGCAAGGATCAACAACGAGATAGACAACAGACTCGCCAAGGCAAATAACGCCTTTGGAAGACTACACAAAAGAGTCTGGAAAAACAACCAACTGAAAAACCTCACAAAGATTAGCGTATACAGAGCCGTTGTCATATCCACACACCTGTTCAGCTCCAAATTATGGGTCCTCTACCGGCATCACCTACGGCTCCTAGAACGCTTCCACCAGCGTTGTCTCCGCTCCATCCTCAACATTCATTGGAGTGACTTCATCACAACATCGAAGTTCTCGAGCTGGCAGAGTCCGCAAGCATCGAATCCATGCTGCTGAAGATCCAACTGCGCTGGGTGGGTCACGTCTCCAGAATGGAGGACCATCACCTTCCCAAGATCGTGTTATATGGCGAGCTCTCCACTGGCCACCGTGACAGAGGTGCACCAAAGAAAAGGTACAAGGACTGCCTAAAGAAATCTGGTGCCTGCCACATTTACCACCGCCAGTGGGCTGATATCGCCTCAAACCGTGCATCTTGGCGCCTCACAGTTCGGCGGGCAGCAACCTCCTTTGAAGAAGACCACAGAACCCACCTCACTGACAAAAGACAAAGGAGGAAAAACCCAACACCCAACCCCAACCAACCAATTTTCCCCTGCAACCGCTGCAACCGTGTCTGCCTCTCCCGCATCGGACTTGTCAGCCACAAACGAGCCTGCAGCTGACGTGGACATTACCCCTCCATTAATCTTTGACCGCGAAGCCAAGTCAAAGAAGAAAACATGCAGTGCAGTCGAGGCATCCATTCTGCAGGCTTTCTCGCTGTTTCACTGTTGGGGATCAAATGAGGTTGAGCACTTTTCGGGGACACCAATTTAGTGGGACTAACTGCAGAGCTCAAGAAACACGGCCACCAGAGAAGAGTCAACCACCAACTGGTTTTTATTTTAAACAATCGCAAGCCTCATAAAGGGGAGTGATGTCAGCAGACTTCATAAAGGGGAGTGATGTCACCGCTTCATAAAGGGGAGTGATGTCACCGCTTCATAAAGGGGAGTGATGTCAACACTTCATAAAGGGAAGTGATGTCAGTGCCTCATAAAGGGGAGTGATGTCACCGCTTCATAAAGGGGAGTGATGTCAGCGCCTCATAAAGGGGAGTGATGTCAATGCGCCTCATAAAGGACAGTGAGGTTAGCTGCAGAGTCATTGTCTCTCTGGCAACGTGTCAGCAGGGAAGCAACACATTTTGTCAACCTACGCAGGTCTGCAAATGCGGGCTTCTCCTGGGCAAAGAAGGGGAGCCCGTACCATTCTGTGCCGGTCGCTCGGTGTGGTGATTCTGCCTGTCCAGTTGTGCGGCCGCTCAGTCCACCACATCAATCATTTTTCGCAGTTTTTATGACCAGAAGTAATCTATTCAGCCCATTTAGTCTATGCTGGCTCTCACAGTCATCACATTCAAGATTCAATTTATTGTCACGTAATAAAAGACTGTCATAATACAGAAAATTGCTTTTGTCTGCACTAAGGCAGACAGATTCACCATCATCAGAAATTGTCTGAAGCGCTTCTTAGAGTCAGAGAAAGAGAATCAAAAGAGAGACTCCCCCCAGGGTTACCGAGTGTCCGTGGATTCACCTCGAGTCGTGCAGCCTCTGCAGCCACAGAGTCCACTCCAAACCATTGGCAGCCCAAGCTCCAGATCACAGCCTCTGATACGCCATCCTCTCGCATCCTAATTCCTATACTTGGTGTCCCTTCAGCCAGATTCAAGCCAGTCTCCTGCAGTCTGTTGCCTGGTTGCAAGTCCCTTGACGGCAGTCTCCAACACTCCACAGCCTCTGTGGGTTCTACGTCTCAAGTAACCAACAGCCCATCACCTGCATGAGTCCTTCAGTGCAGAACCCCTCACTGGTCGACTGCCATGGTCACCATCCTGTGGGTCATCTCCTCTGCTTCTCCTTCTCAGACAGGAGCCGTTTCCCGGTGCCTTGCACCAGTCCTCTGCTTCCCCAGAGTCTGCAACCTCTTGTGGCTGTTGCCAATCACAAGCGCCGCCACCTTGGGCACAGACACCGTGGTCATGGGATTTTAAGTAATGGGGTAGCATGGGGCTGGCGTTGCAGTCACCATGACACCTTTACAGCACCAGCAATCGAGACCGGGGTTTGAATCCCGCGCTGTCTGTAAGGAGTTTGTATGCTCTCCCTGTGTCTGCCTGGGTTTTCCCCGATGGGAAACGTATCGGAGGGGGGACAAGGTGGAGGTTAATTGGATGCATTTGAATGGCGTGGACTTGTGGGCTGAAATGGCCTGTTACCCTTTTTTAAAAATTTTTTAAATTTAAATTAATTTTTTTTAACAAACTACCATCGGCTCCTTTAACAGGCCGCTCAAAGAAAAAGTTTGAAAACCACTGTTTTAATTGTACCTAATTGACTTGTTATGTGCACAGTTTCAAAACTCCAAAGGAAATGGGCCAATTACAATTTTTCTTAAGCAAAATATTTCAGTAACAATTGGGTCTAGAGCAGTGATTCTCAACCTTGCCTTCTCACTCACTTACCACCTTAAGCATCCCTTACTTATCGCAGAGCACCAATGGCATAGGGATTATGTGAGTGGAAAGAAAAAGGTTGAGAACCACTGCTGTAACCTATTCTCACAGGTGCTCATTAACCCCACTGCCCTCCTCCCCTTAATGTTCTGTAACCCGCCTACGCTGGAGGTAATTTAGAGTGAAGCACGGAAGTCCGCAGATGCTTTGATTGAAGATAAAAACATACTGAAATGGTAAAGGAATGCAGCCTTTCTTTGAGCATCCATTGGAGACAAAGATATATTGCCGATGTTTTGGGCCTGAGCCCTTTGTCGATGAATAAGCCAAGAATTTAGAGTACCAATTAACCAAGTAAACAGTACTTGTTTTGGGCATGGGAGGAGGCTGGAGCAGCCCAGGGGGAACCCCCATTCCAGATTGTGCAAGGAGAAGGTGCAAGCTCCATGCAAAGATGCCTGGAGGTCAGGATCCAATGCTGTGAAGCAACGGCAATGCCACTGGCTGGTGAAATGCTGGAGGAGGAAATGACCAACGAGGAGACCCAGGCTCAGACTACAGGGTGACAGAGACCTGTGGATGGCAGCAGTCTGAGCTATTGGCTTAATCCTATCATTCTATGACTCTGCATTAAGCTGAGAGCACCCTGTAGCACTGCTGGTGGAAGATGAAGGCTTAGTGCTGGAAGCTGAGATGTCAACCATTCATGCCTCACTGTTCTTTGCACAAGTGTGGGCATCCACAGCCACAGTAGAAAAGATGGTCTCCAAGCTCTTAAAAAAAAAGCATGTGGCAGGTTTTGCCATTTTTCCGATCCTTGCTGTTGAAGTCAGCAGCACTCAACTTCTGTGGTCAATGTCTCAAGTCTTGATGAAGGGTTCTGAAGTGCCAGTTGATGAAGTAGACAAAGATGATATGGTCAAGCAATAATCATAGCTTTTATTAGCAGAAACTAAAGGTACAGTAATGAAAGACAATGGGTGCATACACAGTTATACCCAAGGGGAGGGTCTTTAATGGTAGAGATAATACACGGCCAATGTTAGTATGGCAAGGCTCGCCGAAGGGAAGACCGACAGCTTAGCAGAGATTCACGACAGGTTCCAACTTGAAACGTTGATCGTTCGTTGCCTCCCACTGACGCTGCTTGACCTCCTGAGTTTTGTTGCTCCACACTCTGGCATATGCAGCCTCTCACGTGTCTGGTCTTCTATTTTGGTCTGTACCCATCATTGAAATCTTCTGCAATGTTCCTTTACCCCTGGTTGATCAAGGTCCAAACCTACTCAGTGCTTTTCTACTAACTTCTCTTTGTGAGTCATTCCAGTAATTCAATAATGTCAGCACAAGCGAAAAGCAAGTCATGGTGCATCTTCACCTTCCTCCCCATTACCTCTCTTAAGGCTCTACCCCAATGTAAAGCTGCATTTTCTACCCCTACGAGGTTCTCGTGGTACCTACCTGAAAGAGCAGGAGGTGCCTCTGAGGTGCACTTTATAACCCTCCTCCAGGAGGGATAATTGCTGGAGCTCTGAAGTTCCCCTAGGCGCCTGAATGCAGCTACCTGAAAGCGGCTGCTAAGGGGCAGGGTGATGACGTCGCAGTGGCGTCGTCAGCCCGAGATGCTTGGCGCAAATTTGGAAAGACAGTGTGCAGGCAGGGTATTGCCAAGGATTTGACGCATCTCATTCTGAACACTTGAGAAAGGCTGAAACCATCATCAGTATTTCTCTTGCCTGCTCCGGGTCCACCATAATCCTGTGTTCCTTCTGCTTCTCCTTTGTCGTGCTTCAAATGACGTCACGTCAGTGGACGGCAGTACAGCTACAGTGACAGGAGCCGGAATGCGCTCTGAGGTGCCTCCCATGCAGCTGTCCCTTTCAGGTAAACAGTGCAGCACTTTCAGGGCTGCCACCTGAACGATGATTCCAAAGCTCTGCATCAGGGTAAAATGTTTACCAGTGAGGTAATGCCTCCAGTGCCATATTGGTTCAACAATAGCCTGAGCCTCTTTGTTGATAGAGGAGTGCCAGATCTCTGGGCCTTGGAGGGTGAGCAAAAAAAATGCCACAGGCCTGCCTGCCTGGTTAAGTGTGGCAGCCAAGGCAAAGTCCAATGCATCGCTCTCCACCTATAATGGAAAGGACTCATCCTCTGCATGCATCATGGCCTTTGCAATATCGGCTTTGATACAGTCGAATTCCTTGCGGGCTTCTGCCAACAAGGGGAAAACAGTGGCCCTGCTGAGGGGATAGGCCTTCTCCACATGGCTGGGGACACATTGAGCATAATAAGAGAAAAACCCCAAGCACCTTTTCAAGGCCTTGTGGCAGTGGGAGAGTGGAAGTTCTAACAGGTGCACATGTGGTCAGGGTCGGGGCTGATGACTCCATTCTCCACAATGCAGCATAGTATAGCCAGGCGATGTGCACTGAAGACACGTCAGGTTGAGGCATTTCACAGTGTGGAGGAAATTTTTGAGGTTTTTATCATGGTCCTGCTGGTCATGGCCACAGATGGTGACATTAGCAAGGTATGGGAAAGTGGCTCGACCATCCTATCCATCTCCCTTTGAAAAACAGACACTCCATTCATGACCCCAAAAAGGACTCTCAGGAAGTAGTACAGTCCACCATCCACCTTGATGGCAGTGAATGGGGAGCTGGAAATAAGCTGACTTAAGATCTATGGTCAAGAACACCCTGTATTGGGCGATCTGGTTTTCCGTGTCAGATATGCGGGGTAGGGGGTATGCATCAAACTGGGTGAACCTGTTGTTGGTCTGGGAATAGTCTCTGACCATCCAGTGTTTCTCCCCACTCTTCACTACCATGACCTGGGCTCTCCAGGGGCTTGTACTCTACTCTATCACATCCTCGGTGAGGAGGCATTTTACCTCGGGCTTAATAAATGTCATGTTCCCAGAACTATATTGCCGACTTTTAGTGGTGACGGGTTTACAGTCCGGGATGAAGTTAGCAAACGGGGTGGAAGGGTGGGGGAATTCTGGATTGGATTGAGTTTGGGTCTGTTGATCGCCCCCATTGGATTGGGGCTGCTGGTCAGCCACATGGTGAGGGAGGAGCAGGCGGGCCACAAATTGTTCATTACAGACTGTGAGGGGAGGGTGGGGCATGTTGTATTCCATGGTGATGCTCTTTAAGTTGCACTGAAAGTCTAACCCCAGTAGGACGGGGGCACAGAGCTGTGGCAGAGCTTGATGTCACAGTATACCGTGCCTTGAATAGTTAATATCATAGCACAACTGCCACGAACTTTTGCCAATTTGAATTGGGAGGCTAAAGAGTCACTGTGCCTCTCAGCCTACACCGCAAGGGAATAGGGCTGTACAGTGTTCGGGTGAATGAAGCTCCCCGTCTTTCCACCATCAGATAGGCATGCAGTGGGGCGGCCATTTACCTGAACATCCATCATGGTTCTGGAGAGTTGATGTGGTCTGCATTGATCCAGGGTTACCAATGTCATCTGAGGAGTTCCGTTGGCTGCCGGTGGTCTGGTAACATCACACGCACGGGCCCCAGTCATCGTTCACCAGAAGGAAAGAGGGAGAAGACGGAAGTAATGTCATCAAGATCATTGATCTCCACAGTGTGTGGGTGGGGTTGTTCTAGGTCCCCGGAAGAAGTGGTGGAAGTGACTGCATTAAAGATTGCGGCTCCTGTTCACATGTGGCCCTGGTGGGCTTGGGGGTTTGCTTAGACTTACAGACCTTCGTGAAATGTCCTTTCTCCCTGCAGTTGGAGCAGACGGTGTCCTTGGCAGGGCAGTGTTTCCTCGGATATCTGCCCTGCCCACAGAAATAGTACTTTGTGTGGTCACTAACTGCTGCGGAGGTCAGTTCAGGGCAGGGGATTTGTGATCCCACCTCCCAAGATGGCAGCGCCCTTGTCTCCCCACGAGGCAGACGTGTGTTCGCTAGAGAACGATTCCACCTTGTGGATGGCTACTTCCAGAGTGTTTGCCAGTTCGATGGTTTGATGTAGGCTCAGTCTTTTCTGCTTGAGTAGCCCCTGCCTCACATAATCGGAGTGGACACCTGCTACAAAGGCATCTCTGATCAGCAGCTGGGTGGGCAGTTCTGCCTGGCAGTTACAGTCCCTCGCAAGCTCCTGCAGGCCCCTGACAAAGTCATTGAATGTTTCCCTGGGTTGCTGCCTGCTCGAGTGGAGTATGTGCCATGCATGGACTTCATTCACCTGTACCTTGTACTGGTCTGTCAGGGTGTCCATGGTGTCTCCGTATGTCTGGCAGTCCCAGACCATCCGGTAGACTTGGTGCCCGATGTACGAAAATAGCAGGTGCAGCTTTTCTTCATCGTCCTGGATCGCAGCTGCAGAGGCTGCGAAGAATCTTTCGAAACAGCGGTGCCAGAGCACGAACTTGTTGGCTGCTTTGGGTTCTCTCGGGTCGATCTCTAGGCAGTCCAGCTTCAAGTATTTGTCCATGTTCCGAAGAAACAAAGTCTTGCTAATAAAATTGATGCACGGTCAATTACACAAAGACTGAAGTTACTGGAACTGAAGGCTTTTATTAGCAAGAGATGAGCAGCATCCCTTGTCCCTGACCCGGACTTGAACTGGGAGACGGCTTGTGGTATGACAGCCTTTATGGGGGATAAAGGGGAGGAGTTATGAGCCAGCCAGTGAGAATACAGTTGAACATAAAAGGTCATGTCATTTACATACAATAGTGGTTTCATCACACAGTGCTGGATTCAAACTTGTGTCTCTGACACTGTTATACTACTGCACTAACCATGCAACCCTAAATTAATGGAATTGTGAGGTGCAAATTGAAGGGATAGGATGAAAATACTTCTGCCATCAATGGATTTAGTCCCATTACAATAAAGCCCTTTATTGTAAAGCACTCTGCCCTCCATGGTGGTTAAGACCAGGTGATTTGGACATGTACCTGTCCGACTCCAGCTGATTCATGTTGTAAGCTGCTAATGCAGTTCTTCTTCAGTTGAGGAGTTTGTCTGCCTGCAAGTTCTGTGCAGCACCTCGAAGTGATGAATTACTGATAGAAGAGCCCTGAGGTTTGAATCTGAGATTTACATCATTATATGGGACAATGCAAAACATCTGAATAAAAAATATGATCGTAACTTGATAAGGATTACTTAGAGGTGAGTGATGGGATTGTGATGCATCAACTGGTGTGAGGGAAAATGCATACTGAACAAGACAGCATCCCCATCACAGGTTTCACTCTGAGGACCTGGATGCAATGTTATTTGAGTGAAGTTGAGAAGACAGCCAGCTTCATAGAGAGGCCCCCGTCACTCTAGTCACAAACATGATGAAAAATCCTGCTGACCTTCTTCAGCACATTTGTGTACTGCACTTGACCCCAGCCTCTGCAGAATTTCTTGTTTAACACCACTCCAGTCACACTGTCTTCTCACTCCTACCTTATGGTACAAAGAATATGAAGTTTAGCACCTCCAGGTTCAAGAACAGTTTCTTTCTCCCCCCAACGGATATCAGGATCTTCAACCTCACTGTGCTACCCTGACCATTATCTATTCCAGGACCACCCAAGGATCTGTGTACCACTGAAGCATCACATTTTTTATTGCACTAACTGCCACTGTGAATATTTTTTATTTATCTTTTAATATTTATGAGCTCTTTTTCAGTCTCATGCTGCATAATGGTAATTTGATTTATTGCATTTTTCTTGGTTTATCTTTAATATCTGTGTGTAGCTGTAAGAAAAAATGTTAAGCATCTGTACATTGTACTTAACCGGATAACAATAAACTCTCATATCACATCTCCTTTCACTCTGTATACTGTATGCATAAACTCCTGGCATTTACCTCCACAACTCCCTCTTCCCAATAACTTTCCAACATGTGACATTGCTATCACACCTGCTCAATTCTCTTTCTCTTTTTCCATCTTCACCACCTGGTGCGGCAGCTGAAAGTCCTGGGGCAGCACGACGCTGTTATACTGTCAGTGACTGAGACCAGGGTACGAATCCCGTGTTGCTGTAAGGATTTTGAACACTCTCCCTGTGTCTACGTAGGTTTCGTCCGGGGGATCCGGTTTCCTCCCACCATTCAAAACACACCAGGAGCCGTATGTCAATTTAGTGTGATGGGGCGGCACAGGCTCGTGGGCCAAAATGGCCTGTTACCGTGCGGTATGTCTACATTTAAATTTATAATACTCTGTTAAATGGCGGTTGTAAGAATAACCAAAACAGGACATGTAGTGAAGGGGGCAGGAGGGGGATTGAGGAATGCAGAGGAACAGAGATCTTCTTGGAATAACGTTTCATCATTCTTTGGAGATGGAGTCTCATGTAGACAGGGTGGTGAAGAAGGCTTTTGGTATGCTGGCCTTTATAAATCATAGCATAGAATATAGGAGCTGGGAGGTGATGCTGAGACTGTTCAAGCCATTGGTGAGGCCAAGTTTGGAATATTGTGTGCAGTTCTGGTCTCCAAGTTATAGGAAGGAGGTAGAGAGGTCGAGAGGGTGCAGAGAAGATTTACTAAAATGTTACCTGGATTGCAGTATTTAGAATATGATTGAGTAGACTGGGACTTTATTCATTGGAGCGTTGAAGACTGAGGGGTGATTTGATGGAGGTATATAAAATTATGAGGGGAATAGACAGAGTATATGTGAATAGGCTCTTCCCCTTGAGAGTAGGGGAAATTGGAATGAGGGGTCATAAGTTAAGGGTTAGGGGGCAAAACTTTAGAAGTAGCATAAGAGGAAGCTTCTTCGCTCAGAGAGGGGTGGCTGAGTGGAATGACCTTCCGGAAGAAGTGGTTGCAGCAGGGTCAATTCTGTCATTTAAGAGGAGATTAGATGAGTACATGGATGTGAGGGGGTTGGAGAGTTATGGGCAGGGAGCAGGTAGGTGGAACTAGTGGAGTTTCAGTTAAATCAGTGCGGACTAGAAAGGCCGATATGGCCTGTTTCCGTACTGTAATTGTTATATGGTTATATGGTTATTACATCAACATCTCCAGCAGCCACAATATACTTGGTTTTAATAACTGCAGAACTACTTTTAGGCTAATTTATGAAGCTTTTGTCAATAACAGCATTGAGACATCAACCAGTTCCTAGTTTGTGTTAGCTGCATGTAGCAGTCGTGACAGTCATCAGACAATAGGAATACCATCTGCACTGCATTGATCACTCACATGTGAGGTCTAACAAGATTAATTACATCTCTGCACAGGTTAAATATGTCTTTGCAGAAAAATTACTCCTAATTAGTACATGAAGATAAAAACCTGCAGCACTTGGATGCATTTTCAAATCATGATAATTATTAACTGTCACAAAGATTATCTGATACATCTGGATTTCTTGCAGTGTTTGTTAACATTCATCGCCCGATGTTGCACTTTGTACAATTAATTAGTTAAACGCACACTACATAGATCTTGGAAAATCTGAAGAATTGTCTTCACCTAAAAATTTTTTTTGGAACATTTTATTTATTATGGTATCAATACAAAAATCTTCAATAATATATCATTAATCATTTAGTCATGCAGAGTGATACAATATCTTTTCTCCCTACCATCCTCCCTCCCAAAAGAAAGAAAAGAAAGGAAGGAACACCTATTGCTACATAGCTAATATTAGCCACTTTCAGGTGCTCGGACGCAGATAATGCGCTGGCAGATGTGGCTGGGGGAGTGCAGCTGGGACGTTCAGGTGGCTGCGGAGAAGACGTCTCTCTGTCACCTGAACGTGCCGGCTGAAGAAGATCCGTGTCCGAGCGAAAGCGGAGTTGGCGGAAAACTCGCCGCCATTCTTTGAAATAATAGTTTGAACTATCAAGTCCACAGATAATACAGCACCGCGTCATCACTTCCCTTGCTGTACCTGCCAGATTATATTCATGGGGTGGTTTGACTCGCAGGTAAGAGGGCTGCCCAGACAGTTGATAATTCTTGTCAATTCAGTCAAATCATTGACAATGCTCTGAAGGAGTCGCAAACCCTAAACGTTGACATTTCCTCTCTGTGCAGACGCTGCCTGTCCTGCAGTTAATACAGCATTTTCTGTTCATTGTTTCACTGAAAGCAATTGTGCGTATAGTTTTAATGTTTACACAGTCCTGCTTGAATTCCATCTTTGTGTGCTTTTGCTTCCTCGAGTGGATGTTAGTGAATTAATGTGAACCAGTACACCGAAATCCACCAAAACTCTAGGCGAGATCAACCTCTCACCAAAGCCCCCCAAGTGACCAAGGAAGATAAATGAATCGGTGTTATAGTTTCAGATATTCCCAAACTGTCAACCTAAGCACGATCCAGGGAGCAGTTAATATGTATTCCAAACGATACATATTTACTTTTTAATTGCAAAAAAAACACCTTAAATTAGCACTAACCCATTTTATTCTTTTAGTGAAGACCCCAAAAAAAAACAAAGCTTGTACCAGGATGGTAAGGTTGACTGTACGGGATATACATTGATCGTGGAATGTACTTTAATGCAAGAGGCCCGTTTAACCGAAGTGTCGTGGAAATAGCAATGTTCCAACTGCAACAAGCGGAGTTTCACAAAAACTCGCTGAGCAAATCAAACTAAGATCAAGTAATAAATATATTTTAAAACATTTTAAGCGCTTTATTCTGGACAGCCCTTTGACCTGTTTCGGGGAGTGGGGGTGGCGTTTCTAGCAAACCAATCAAAAAGGAACAAATGTGCAACTGGATTCAAAACCTGGAGACTTGTTTTCACAATTGCAAACATAATAAGAGCAGAACTGGACTACAATCTCATTCTGACTTTTTGAAGTTCAGTTCAAGTTTACTTTGCGTGTTAGTGATATTATACATGCATGCCCTCAGATATACACAGTAACATAAAGTTAGACTTATTTTCGAAAAATATTCAATTGTAATCGTGAAAATTCACTCCTTCTCCCATGTTATAGCAACAGTTCATTATGACCGAAGGATTAACACACGAGATAAACCAATTAATGACTTGCGGGTATCTGCAGTTACATTCATACCTAGTGCCATGGTCATTATCAGAAAGCAATGATATTTCCTGTGGACAGTGGCGGAGAATATACCTATCCAAGGAGGGGCCAGTTTCTCCACTTTCAGGTGGCCTCCCGACAACTGCATTCACTTATTTTAGGTATTCTGGCCACCTGAAAGTGGCTATTGTTAGCATGTACATATTCATTGATTATAATTATAGCTTCTAATTGACAGGGGTAGGTAAGGTGGAAGAGGTAGATGGAAATTCATTCATAGAATCCATATACGGTCTCCAAATATTATAAAATTTTTCAACTCAATTCCTTCGTCTATATGTTATTTTTTCTAAAGGTATACAATTTTGCATTTCAGTTTGTCTTCACCTAAAATGTTGACTCCATCCTGAGCATTTCCAATATTTTCTGTGTTTAATTTACTCAAGATGGACACTTGGAATGGGGAAGATTGGGCACGCTTGGTGTGTAGCCACTGGAGTATAGAAAAGTGAGAAAGAAGTTGATTGAAGTATGTAACATCCTGAGAGAATTTGAAAGATGAATGCAAAAGGATATTTCATCTTGTGGAAAAACCTAAAATTATTGCTTAAAGCTAAGGGATGACTCACTTAACATCGAGATTAGCCTTTTTTTTAAATCTCAAAAGACCACGAGTTATTGATTCATTTATACAGCCGGGAAACAGGCCCTTCAGCCCAATTTGTCCATGCCTTCCTGAGAGCTAGTCCCACATGCCCATACCCCTCTGACGTTTTCCTACTCATGTACCTATCTGAATGCCTTTTAAATGCTGTAAATGTGCCACTTCCTCAAGCAACTCATTCCACACATCCCTCTGGGTGGAAAAACTTTCCGCTCAGGTCCCATTTGAATCTTTCCCCTTTCACCTGAAACCTTTGCCTTTCAGACAGTTCTATTTAGGGAAAATTACTGTGATCATCCACTTTAGTAATCACCCTCGTGATTTTATAAGCCTCTTGCAGTGCAACCTCTCTATATATGTATTGTGTGAGCTGGTCCACCTCCTGAACCTGTGACTCCTCCCTCTCGGAAATCCCTATAAAAACTGTAACACCCAAACCCCTCCTTCAGTACCCACCATGGAACTGGACCAGCAACATGTGAGATGTGTTGATGTCGTAAGGCAATTAAAGCCTATTAATCACAACTCTCTGTCTAATGCGGTTGATTGATAGTGCCTCACCTCTCTAAAGTCACGTCACAATCTTCTTCAGTTGAAGGAGAACCGTCCCAGCCCATCTAGCCTTCCTTTACAACTCAAGCCTTCCAGTCCCAGGAACACACTGGGAGCAGATAATGCACATGGGAGGAATACACGGCTAAATGTCACCAATTGCATTTATTTGAATGGAAGGAATCTAATTAGTAAAGCAGATGTTCCAATGACATTGGTGCACAAATGGGAATGGTGTTTCCATCACAGAGACATGCTAGAGAATACCGGTAATTCAACATCACAGAGTAATGACACTGGGTTTGGGTGTGCAAGGTGGGGTGGGGAAGGAGGTGGTTATAAAAGAGGACGTGGCATTGCAATGTTAATTCAGGTCCATTCCTAGTGAGGGAGGATCTTAGAGAAGGCCCTGGGAATGAGGCCATGTGGGTAGAGCCTAGAAACAAAGGAGGCCCATCACATTGGTAGAGTTTACTGCCAACCAGCAAGCAGTCCATGGGAGCTGAGTTGTAGACAAATCTCAAAGCAGGGTAAGAAGAATAGGATGTGGTAGAACAGAATTTCAATTTCTCCCATATTAACTGGTGGGATTATCCAGGAGAACTATTTGAGACCGTGCATACAGAGCCTTCCATCATGTTTGGGGGAAAAAGACACATTTTTTCCTTTATTTGTCCCTGTGATGCACAGTTTTAAATTAGCAATCAAACAATTCAGATGTGATTAAAGCTCACATTCCAGATTTTATTAAAGGTTATTTGTATACATTTTGGTTTGACCATGTAGGAATGACAGCACTTTTTATACAAATCCCCCTCATTTCAGGGAACCATAATATGTGGGACATAACATATTCTTTATATATTAAAGAAGACATATTTAATACTTTGCTGTGTATCCCTTGCATGCTTGAGGTCTATGCTATGTAGACATCACCAGCTACTGAGTATGTTTTCTGGTGATGCTCTGCCAGGCCCCTACTGCAGCCATTTTCAGCTCCTGCTGGTTTCGGGGGCTTGTACCCTTTAATTTTCTTTTCAGCATACAGAAGGCATGCTCAGTTGCATTTAGATCAGGTGACTGACTTGACCATTCAAGAATTTTTCCAGTTTTTAGCTTTGAAAAACTCCTTTGTTGCTTTAGCAGTACATTTGGGATCATTGTCTTGCTGAAGGATGAAGCACCTTCCAGGGTCGGCGTCAAGGTGGGGGAGGTATTCGTGGGCATGGACCCTCCTAATGAGGAGCTGTGCCCTCCCCGCTTGTGGCCATCGCACGTTGTCAGCCCCACTCCCGGCCGCATCACTAGCATCTAGATTGATGCATGCTAGCAACTCTCCACCCACCCCCTCCACCCCCCCCCCCCCACCCCGGTAGGTCCCACACATCCAACAGCAACCCCCACCCTGTGGACCCTGTTGGCACATTTTTTAGTTGATAGCACCTCCTCCTACCAATGCCTCCCCTGTCGGCACATATCTAGTTGACAGCAACCACCAACCCCCACCCCCCCCACCCCCGCCAAGCAAATTCTCAAGTATTGGAAGTGCTTACCTCTAACATTCCAATGACTACCTCTAACATTCATTCTGGTATGAGTTTGGAGGCATTTGCTCAAATCTGAGCAGATAGGATGTTTCTATACATTTTGCTACCTCCATTAGCAGTCACATCTTCATAGTATATGAACGCTCTTTGGCCTCCAACGGTCATGGTTGACCATGGGTACTGTGCATCTGGTAATCACTGTGGAATGGCCTCTTCAGGGCACAAGGACAGAGTTTATATGGAGATCCGTCTGTTGCCTCTTCAGTAAGATCCCCACCTCCATGCTAATAATAGGTCCAAAGGAACGATAAAGATCGATACAGTTTGGTGCCAGCAGCATCGCAGGAGTTGCCATGCCAGTGTTGGAAACAGTAGTCGGCCGCCTTTGGGACTCCAGATTTTTCCTCGGGGTTTACTCCCAAAGGCTTTCGCGGATATAGCCACAAGGCAGCAGAGGTTCTAAAGGTTGTCATATCCGAAGGGTGGTAGTGGGGACATGTTCCCACTGCTACACAAATGCTCTTCATGGCATGTGTCTCAAATGGCCTCTGACAACTAAGTCCAACTCCTGGCTTTCACGTAAGGCATAGTTCTTCTGCCTGGTGGAGCTGTTCTCACTGACAGGAGAAGGAGCAAAGGCAGGCCACTGGCACCTGGAAACCAGTTGCTCCAGGCACATGGGGCTCATTAACCATGGATAGTAACTCATCTAGGAGAGGGAAAACTCTGATAGAATGTTACAGCACAGAAAACAGGCCCTTCCAGTCTGTTCTGGCACTCATTCTGCTAGTTCCATTGACCTGCTCCCATTCCATGACCCTCCAGATCTCTCCCATCCATATATCATCCAATTTATGCTTAAAACTTAAGATTGAACCCATATTTACCACATCAGATGGCACCTCATTCCACACTCACACCACTCTCTGAGTGAAGAACTTTTTCTCTCTTAAAGCTATGACCTCTCGTATTTATCTCCCCTAATCTAAGTGGAAAAAGCCTATTCACATCCATTCTGTCTATACCTTTCATAATCTTGTAAACCTCTATCAAGTCTCCCCTCATTTTTCTTCACTCCAAGGAATAAAGTTCTAACTGTTTAATCTTTCCCTGTAACTCAACTCCTGAAGACCTGGCAACATCCTAGTAATCTTTTCTGCTCTCTTTCAATCTTATTGAAATCCTTCCTGTAGTTAGGCAGCCAGAACTGCACACAATATTCCAAATTTGGCCTCACCAATGTCTTAAACAACTTCAACCTAACATCCCAAGTCCTATACTCAATACTTTGATTTATACTGTAAAGGCTAAGATGCGACTATTGTCCACCTGCAAGGACATGCTTCAGGGAACAGTATCTGTATTCCCAGATCTCTCTGCTCCTCTGAACTCCTCAGTGCCCTACCATTTACTGTGTATGTCCAACCTTGGTTTGCCCTTCTAAAATGTAACACTTATCTGCTTTAAATTCCATCTACCATTTTTGTCCCATTCTCCCAGTTGGCCCTCTGCAAACTTTGAAAATCTTCGTTGCTGTCCAAAACGTCTCCTATCTTTATGTCATTAGAAAACTTGCTGATGATACAAACAAACAACAATGATCAAAACACAGATCCATGAGACACACCTGTAGTCACAGGCCTCCAGTCTGAGAAGTAACCGTCCACTACCACTCTGTTTTCTCCTAAACAGCAAATTTAAAATCCATTTTACAACCTCTCCATAGATACCTCGTCCCTCATCTGAACTAACCTCTCATGTGGGACCTTGTCAGAGGACTTACTAAAGTCCATGTAGACAACATCCACAGCCTTTATTTCATCTACCTTCTTGGTAACATCCTTGAAAAACTCTACAAGATTCAGTAAACACATCCTAGCATGCACAAAGCCATGCTGACTGTCCTTAATCAGCCCATGGGTGTCCAAATACTTATATATCCAATTTCTTAGAACTCCTTCCAATAATTTACCTACTTGTGATGTCAGGCTCACCAGCCTATAATTACCTGGTTTACTTTTGGAGCCTTTTTTTTAAACAAAGGGACAAAATGAGCTACTCTGGCAACTCACTACTGGCTAAGGACATTTGAATATATCTGCCATGGCCCCTGCAATTTCTACACTAGTCTCCCTCAAGGACCGAGGGAATATCAAATCCAGCTTGGGGGGATTTATATACTTTTATTTGCTTTAAGGCAGCAAACTCCTCTTCCTCCTTAATCTCCACATGTTCCATGAGACTCCTGGTTGTTTGTTTCCCTTCCTTCCTTATACACTCTGCCAGTTTCCTGAGTAAATACGGATGCAAAAAAACTTTATCTCCCCATTACACAAGGCTCCACATATAGTTGACCACTCTGATCCTCTAGGGGACCAATTTTATCCATCGCTATCCTTTTACTCTTAATGTACTTGTAGAAACCTTTTGGATTTACTTTCATGCCATCTGCCAAAGCAACCTCGTGTCTTCTTTTTGCCTTCCTGGTTTCCTCTCTTCTTCTTAATCAGATCACCAATATCCCTTGAAAGCCAGGGTTCCCTACACCAGTTAACTTTGCTTTTAATCCTAACAGGAACATGCAAACTCTGCACTCTCAAAATTTTGCCTTTGAAGGCCATTCATTTACTTAACACACCCTTGCCAGAAAACAACTTATCTCAATCCACTCTTCCTAGATCCTTTCTCATTTCCACAAAAATCGCCTTCCTCCAATTTAGAATCCCAACATGAGGACCAGATTTATCCTTTTCCATAATTAGTGACATTATGGTACTGGATTCAAAATGTCACCTGACCTGTCTTGTTCCCTAAATGGCTATCAAGTACTGCATTCTCTCTCATTGGCACTTCTATGTATTGATTTAGAAAACTTTCCTGAACACATTTCACAAACTCTAAGCCATCCAGCCCTTTCACAGTATGGGAGTCCCAGACAATATTTGGGAATTTAAAATCTCCTACTATTACAACTTTCTGCTTCTTACATTAGTCTGCTATTTCTCTACAGATTTTCTCCTCCAATTCTCTCTGACTATGGACGGTCTATAATACATCCCCATCAGTGCAGTCACACCTTTCCCATTCCTCAACTCCACCCATATAGCCATCAATGAAGATGACTGTACCAGTAAACGTGGCAGCCATATTTGCCTGGGCCATTACACCACCACCACCATCTTTCACAGATGAGCTGGTATGCTTTGGATCTTGGGCAGTTTCTTTATGCCTCCATACTCTGGTCTTGCCATCACTGTGACACAGGATAAGTTTGATCTCATCACTGCACAAGACCTTTTTTCCAGAATTCTGCAGACTCTTTTAAATACTTCTTGGCAAACTGTAATCTGGCCACCCCGTTTCTATGGCTAACTAGTGGATTCCTTCTTGAGGTGTAGCCTCTGTATTTCTGTTCATGAAGTCTGCTGCAGACA